>NC_135418.1:16204024-16419024 GCF_051991245.1 Festucalex cinctus | reverse complement strand
CTGCCCCAGAGCAGAGAGGAAATGGGTGTGCGCGAGTTGGGGCGGAGGAGCAGAGAGGCGAGAACGATAGCCATTTTGATTTTATTATCTCAAATGTATCAACTTAATCACAGCTCCATTCTCCTCCGGTCCTCCCCTGGGCTTCTGGAAGACACTGAAGGAAAATTGGAAAAGTATCACAGGGCCGGAGTTGGAGCCGAGTGGAATGGACAGTTAGAGTGGGGGCTGGGGGTGTAACAACCATAAAGAGAGAGAGGGGGAAAGAGATAAACCTGTTAATTTTTCATGGTCAGGCGGTCATAATCTGAGTGTTGGGTGCCCTTAGAGCCAATTTGAGCGCGTGCATATGTGTGCGTGAAGGAGGAGAGATGGATTGAGCTTCATTACCGAGACTTAGGGGACCCACCGACGCCCCTCACACCCCCCTCTGCCCCTGACTGACTTCCGAAATTTATAATAGTCGCTATCATAAAGGCACATTATCCTCTGATAGGCGACTGCACTTTCTTAAGGCTATAAAAACACTCCAACTTAATTTATTTGCCATATATGGCCACAGATAGAAGTAATGAAGTGACAGAAAAGTGTCGGATCAAGTTTTTTTTTTTTTTTAAATCCCCAAGTCCACAATTTGCAAATTATATGACCACTGGCGCAGATAGAGAGTCAAACAAAGGCGACAGCATCTCAGCAACTTTCAACCGCTTTGACTTTCTTCTTTTACCAAATTGACTTTTTGGTGCGACGAATCCGACTCTGTGCACACGTGCGGCGGCGTACAGCTGTGCGTGTTTGTGTTTGTGCGTGCGAGCGAGAGTCATGCTCCGTGAAATGGCGCGGTGTCAATGACAAAACACCTGGCACTGTTTAAATAACATTTTTCTCGAACATGAGCTCCCTCCGCACACACTCGGAGCTGCTTAATAATGACCATAATCAACCATCCTCAACACACACACACAGTCTGGCAGCACATGGCCATGTAAGGGGAAAAGCAGTATGTTTACACTAAAACACTGCTTGTCTGAGAGGCTTTAGTGCTCAGGCAGAGTGGGTAGCCTTTTTAACAAGCTTCTTTTTTTTTCCCGCTAAAAAAAGAAGGAACAATAAACAAAACAAGCACACACAGCAGCCCTTCTTTCCATTTATTTGATTTCCACTGCAAAAATAACTTACAGTTTCGGTGATTAGGTCAAGGTTAAAAGTTTCAGCAATAATTTGTACAAGTAATTGAAATGACTTGACTTACAAGCAGCTGCCACCATTTCTTCCGCTGGGGGGTGAATGTATGCGTGTGCGTGTATGTGTGCATCTGCGGGTCAGAAAGGCAGCATTTGTTCTGTGAAGCCCTATAAACATGTGCGATCCCTTTTAAGGGATTGTTTAGATTGACGGAACGCAAAAATAAACGTTCTCGAGGAGGCCGGTACACTCCACTGAAAGAGGGATCTCCTCGACCGGCATTCAAATGTGTGTGCGGATCGGTGTGCATTTGTGTGTATTGAGTCTAAAATGACAGGTTCTTTTTTGGGACTGTTTTGCTGAGCACTGGACTCTATTTCATGACCTCCCCCTTTCAGTTCTTCTCAAATGAGTGGGGGGGGGGGGGGGGGGGGGGCGTGGGGGGTCGTGATGCCCCCCCGGGAAGCATGTTTTTTGTTTGTTTGTTTGTTTTTTTGCCGTACTAAAATAGTGTAACTGCAGATCCTTTACAGTAGGAGGCAGTGACGATTTCAGGCAATCTCATGTATTTTTTTTTTTTTTTTTTTTTTTTTTTTTTGCATTTCAGGAAAATTGATGCTCTTCAAATCTTTTCTGTTACAGACCAAAAAAAATTAAAGGGACTCCTTGAGCCATTTTCAGTCGTAAAAAGTGAATATTTTGTGTGTCATTAATGTGGTAATTTCATTATTTTTCATGTACAATTAATACTTTTAAAAAGTATTTTTTCTCCTTGCTGTCATCTGATGATGACATCACCTGTGCTGAGGAAGTAGGTAATGACCAATCATGGCTCAGTTTGCTTACCAACCCCAGAAAACAGGTGAACCATGATTGGTCGTTAGCTACTTCCTCAGCACAGGTGATGTCATCTTTAGTCAATAGCAAGTAGAAAAAATTGTTTTTAAAGGTATTAATTGCACATGAAAAATAATGAAGTTATCAAATTAATTATGACCAAAAAAACTATATTTCTCTTTATTTTTTTTCTTTAATTTTAATAAGGATACAATGTTAATCAGAGGTGAATTTGCATAGCAATATTAGACTTTTTTATTTTTATTTTTATTTTTTACCTATTGTATTTTATTGACTGTTTATTTTTACAGTTGGTTTTACGATTTATATTTTAGCGTGCAGATCTCAATGTGCAGCACTTTGGAAACGCTTGTTTATAAAAAGTGCCATAAAAATAAAGTGGATTGATTGAAATGATATGATTTATAATCGCAGTGGACAGTTGGGTGGGTGTAAAAAAAAAATCTTCTTCGTCGTGGTGTGCATGAAATGTTTTGTTCTTTTTTTGTGCAACAGAAAATAATTGAGAAGCACTTCTCTACCTCCATCTTGAGCATTGTAAAAACTAGGGATGTTTGATACCACTTTTTTTCACTCATTTCAACTATTGAGTAGTCACGATACCAAGTACTGATACCACTAGCACATTTGAAATCTAGAATTTGTTTAAAAAAAAAAAAAGACAGATAATTTTGAAGGGCCTATGCTATATGATCCAATATCGCATTTTTTCCTCTTAAAATTGCATGACATTAATGATGATTTCCGATTCTTGTAATTTGAAGTTCCTAATCATAAAACGGCCACAAGAGGACGGGTGATGCGTGTATCAGTTGCCATTGCGAGGACCAAAACCTTGAAATTAGACCTTGAGTGGCTCAGCAACTTTGATTTTTCTTCCTTAAATTGGGGTTCTTCAAATTTACCCAAAATGTATTATGGTCAATTTAAGGTGGTTGAATGTTACAGTAAAATGCTGCAGTTTAATTATTATTATTCTTTTTTTAAAACAGGCAGACAGTGCCTTGATTCATATTTGTAGTAATAAATACCCAATTCTTTTTTTTGGTGTGTGTGGTTTTTTTTTTTTTTTTAATCATTTGTTTATGTACAGTTTCTGTTGATGTTGTGCATGACATGTTATTGTCATCTTCCGCTGAATTTTTGGGGAAACTGTCTTAACCCTTTAGCTACCAGAGTGTTTTGCAGTAAAATATTCAGATTTGATATTTCAAAAGGTTGTAGCATGAAAATGGTTCGAGAAAAAGGCCAACTTTAAATGCTCCTTGTAACAGATTTGCTACTTTGGTGCTTAATGGGTTAAAAATGGATGCTACTGCTACAATTCCTTCTTAATCACCATCCCATAGACTCAATAACTCCCTGCACACCAGCAGAAACATCTCCCCATATACTGTCTTTTTTTTTTTTTTATTCATAACACCCCTCCTCATGCAGAGGAGTTGTTGTGTCTGGGTTGCTAGCAACATGTGGTACATATCAACCCTCTCCTCCTCGCTCGCCCTCTCACTTCTTCACACATAGACACGCACGCACTTTCTCGCCCACAGGTCTGCTCGCGGAGCGCCCGTCTCCTTGAGAACGTGCAACTTTGAGGAAGTGGGGTGTCGTCCAATTGTGATTTAGGTCATAGAGAGGCAAGGATGGGAGGCTTCTCCGCGCTTTGTTTATTTGAAGCGGGAGCCATTACTGCTGTCTCTGGGGCTGTATTTATACACAGACACAGACCAGACGCACGCCGACACAACTGGACTCTGCGCATGGTTCTGTCTCGGTGTGTCAGAAAGTTCAAGAAAGAAGTGGCTGTGTGTTATCGTATGTGCGCAGTGTACAGTAAAGATAAACTGCAGTGATTTGTGTTGGCCTGCTTTGAGAAGTCTTCATCAGCGGGCCTCAGTGGGATAACTTTAGCAGGCCACTCACTACATTCATAATTTAACGAATGAAAGACGTCTAATCAAGCACCTGGTCTAAAATAAGCAAGCAAGTCCAGCTGTGGTGTGTAGTTATGCTGATGTGTCGTGAATGTTAGCTGGGTCCAACCTGTGGACCTCTTGCACGACACCAGCGAGGGGGGATGGGAGAAAAAACAAACAAACAAAAAACATCAACAACAACAAAATAGACAGATTGTTAACATTGAAATTGTGAATGTTCAATGTGGAGTTACTGAAATTAGACGACATTAGCAGGGTTGATTTCTGATTTCTTTTCTGAATTTGCGTTTGCATTGAAATTTTGCATAGAATTTCTTTGTAGTCTTTTTTTTTTGTTTGTTTGTTTTCTCCATTCACATATGCAACATATGCAACAGCATCATTCTGAGTGGGAAGAATGCAACAGTAGAAAATTTTAGGCTGTAGCTGACAACTGCCAAAGAGGAGTAAGAAACAATAGAAAACTTGTCAAAAGTTGAGCCAAAATTGTTTTTTTAAATTTTCATTTATTGAATTATTTCTTGACACTGTCAACTCAAATCATTTTTTTTTAATAAACTTTTTGTAAAGGCACAATTTTTAGGTCTAGCTCAAGTTTGTACCTAATTTTGTGGCTTGTGTGCTTATTGAGAACAAAAAGTCATGAAAAGGCTCATACATCAATTGGGTTAGGTATGCATTTTTTTTTGCTGTTGTAATTTTTCGTAACCTCCTGACTACCAGCAAGTCAAATTTGTACTCTGTAGTGGACCTTTTTAAACCTGAATATCTCCCATCCAATGCATACGATTGAATTAACTCTTTTGTGCTCTATTGAGGACATTCAGAGCTTTCAAATGATACCAAATGTGTATGGGTGGGGCTTTACTACCTTTGATTGCATCATAAAAGAAAATGGCTTCCCTCAGTGCAAGCACTTTTTAGGGAAGAGGAAAAGTAAGTGTATAACACTTTTTATTGAACAAATTTAGGCTTTAAATGTTGTTAGCATGTTTTCTATAAGACTCTTAAGAACACATTAAAGTATTGTTTGATTTATTTTAACTGTATTTGAGCCTGGCATTTAAGTTTAAAAAAATGTCCTCTGTAGTGGACACATCATAACTTAAAAATAAAAACTTTTTTTTCCCCAAAAATTTCTTTTGCAGTATTCCAGTTATTTCACAAAGATTGGGGAATATCAAAATAAACATGTTTGGACTTTTTTTTCTTTTCTTTCCTGGTAGTCAGGATGACTCTGCAGAGCTGGACTGGCCATCTGGCATAAAGGGCACATGTCCGGTAGGCCGACATCTTTTGCAGCCAATGCAGTGCTATTTAATTATTTTTTCACCATCTCTCGTTTGGTTCTTGCAGTCAATGTCAATTCTAACCTTTATTTTCCACACCATAGCTAGCAAACAACATGGTTGAGAAGTCATTGTTTGTCAGATGATCCACAGTCATGTTTTCATGAGATTAAATGCACTTCATATCCAGAACCTTGCTTAACACATCCATCCATCCATCCATTTTCTTGACCGCTTATTCCTCACAAGGGCCGCGGGGGCTGCTGGCGCCTATCTCAGCTGGCTCTGGGCAGTAGGCGGGGGACACCCTGGACTGGTTGCCAACCAATCGCAGTGCTTAACACATTCATAATACAAGTAATGAGCAAGAAAAAAAAGAAAAAAAGAAAAAAAAACTAATGTAAAATGCAATTGCCGATTTTTTTCAACCCTGTGACTGTTCAACATCCCTAAACATGACGTGTGTGTGCATATGTTTGTTTGCGGGTCCGTGTGTGTGTGCCTGCAGCCTGGTTGCGTGGATCCGGTGTGGTGTAAACTAGTCCCATGGCGTCTGCTGCCTGTCGGCCATTACTTCAAGGTTGCTGCAGCTTGTAAAAGCCTCGTTAACACAAAGGCCCGCTCACATGTTAATTGGCTAATTGACTAATTAATTTTTACATAAAGGCGTGCATGGGGAGAAAGGCTGCCTAATTGAAAGTGACTATAGGTTTAATTACGTGAAAGGGTTTGGAGGAGGAAGTCGTGAAGGTGCGAAGCTCAGATATATTTGTCTTCTTTTGTATGATGCCATTTTTATTCCAGGCCGTTTTGCGCGCATCCGTCTGTTTACTCCTCCTTTGTCGACAAATAATTGCCTGGCAGTGAAAAGAGCAAGTTCGTCAGGATCACAAACAGTCTGACGCGTGAGTGCGTGGGCGAAAAGATGCGCAGCCAGATACGCGGGATTGAGTCACAAAGATGGCAAATAAAAGATAAAAGCCGCGACAAAAGTGCTGCTTGTTCTCACAAACTCCTCGCTCGACTCTTTTGACTGCGTGCGGCGCGGAGACAATTTGAGGGTAAACGCTAAAGAAGCCGCACCTTGAACCATCTGCGGACATCTTTTGCAGGCAGGCATCAGTGTGATCATGCATTCACATCCACAGTAATCCAAGTCCAATTATTGAACGGTACGGAAAACGGACAACGACGTGAGAATGTGCGAGCGGACGAATGTCTGTTAATTCAATTCCGATCCAGCGCTCTCTAAAACGCCACCGCAAATTAAATCGGCCAGGGGAGCAGACGGCTAACAAAGGAAATTAACAATGATGCCGCCTCTTGTATTGGGGCATATGGATTCGCTGCATGTTTGCCGCGTGTGCGTGGCTGCTGTCTCACGCCGTCGTGCGCCGAGAGGAAGGAGGGGCGTGAGGGGCAGTTTTAATCAAGAAATCCATTCCACTTTGCTAACCCCTCTTTACTTCCTCCTCCTCCTGCCCGTCCTCGCCATGGCGGGCTTGTGTGGAAACACAAGTGCTAAATTACCCTGGAGCAGTCAGACAAAAACATCTTGTTGGCTTCTAAATTGCTTTGCATGCATGTTAATTGGAGAGAAATCCCTGCAGTGTATTTAGGTTTGTGTGTGCATCGCTACTGTATCTGTTTATGTAAGCGTGTGTACGTATGTGTGTGTGTTGGGCCAGCTATTATAGCTGCGACGCCTTTCCGAGATTGGGAGGTTATCTGTTTTTGTTGGTTAATTGTGAAGCTGATAGTATCGAGGGTCCGGGCCAATTCAAGTGGGCTTTCAGCCAAATTACCTCAGTAATCGTCTGTGTTCAAGTCCCTGGGAGCCCTCGCCAAGATACGGCCTGCCAAGCCCCCCCCCAAGTTCATTTCGGAAGGCCAGATCGGACCCCTGCTTTAGACAGCTTACACTGTAATTGAAATGATTTTTTATTTTTTTTTTTCACACGGCGTTATTGGATTGCTGACAGGGTTTCACCCAAAATTCCATTTGTGGTCAATTGGATCCTGTTTGTTTTTAATTAATACAGGCAGCTAATGAAGTCAGAGGGGATCTTAGCCAAACGATCAGAATTTCCTCCATGTTTCCCTGTTATCTTTTAACCAAGTAGGCTTTAGAATTGGAGCATGAAATTGTTTGAAACTAGGAGAGTAATTCGTTTGGATGGAGTGCACCAAATAAAATAGAAGCCAAATACAAGCAAGAAGGGGCCGTGGAGTTTTGAATCTATGATCATCGAGTATGTCGAGAAATTTCACAGACTAAAACCAGAGATTATTTTTAACTAGTTTATCATGGCAAAGAAATGAGAGGCGAATCATAGTGGTTTTGTTTACATGGACGGCAATAGCCCAAATACTGATGTTATTTACAGTGCGCACTATAAAGTGAACCTCCACATGCTCATTTTTATTAAAAGAAAACATAAATACCCAAGAGGATGTTTGCTCCCCACCACCACCCCCATAATTCTTTCAAACATTTCTCATGCTGTCTCACGCCTAATTTTAGAATTTTTTTTTTTTTAAAAAGAAGCTTATTTTTTGTAAGTGTAGAATGAATGTATTTTATTTATCTATCTATCTATTTATTTATTTATTTATTTATTTATTTATTTATTTATTTATTTATTTATTTATTTATTTATTATTATTATTATTATTATTTTTATTATTATTAGGCAAATATAAGTGAACCTCAAAAAGCCTCATTAAAAAAAATTTAAATACTATGGCAAGTCAAAAATGTTGCTGTCTTTATGTTTAAAAAAAGCAACCTGTCAGTATCTGGTGTAACTAAAGTAACTTGTAATCTGATTTAGTTACATTTTAAAGCAAGTAATCAATAAAGTAATTCCCGGTAAGTTACTTTAAAAGCAAATAGTCAGTAAAGTATACTTTTTCAAGGTAACTGTTGCAGCACTGCACTCGGCTGCCTGTGTGACCTCAAAGTCATCTGCCATTTGTGATTGGATGAAGTGGGACTGGGGGCGGGACCAGTGGAAGGAGGAAGAGGATCGCAAGCCTGTCTCAGCGGGATGGAGACTGACGCTTGTTGGATGTTTTCTTTGGCGATATTAACCGTCCATTTTGAAAATATTTGAGGACAGTCTCGGATATTTAACAAGTGACGGTGCTGGTGGTTTCATTTTAGAGAAACACTGCTGTTTGGTGCGAGAACCCACCACCAGTTGATTTCAGCGAGATATCTGCCTTGTTGCCAAAACACTATTGGCGATTATTCAACAGTGTGGCTGAACTTCCCAAAGATGATCATGTTGTTCTCTGTTCACCACAAAACTAGTTCAAGCTGAATCATCAGCATGGTTGCTGCCTATCCCATTCCAATCATCTGAATTATTAAAACTCATTCACTGCCATCCATTTGAGAAAATTTCAAAATTTGTAATACCCATGTGATATTACGTTCAATAATTATCTAAAAAAAAAAACGAATCTACCAAATGACAGAATAGACTCCCTACATTTTGTCCCGTCCCGTTTTTTTTATTTTTTATAATTGACAGTAGAAAAATGTAGGTTTGCCAAAATACAGCCATTTCTCCCATGGACTTTGAAACTGTGTTTATTTCCTATAAAACGGGGCAATGATGTCATCTGCCGGTGGTTGGGCATCAGTAAAGTTGTTTCCAAGTTTGATATTTACTGTGGAGCATAGTCAGATTAGCCCCCATTTATCTCCGCTCTAAAAAATACAATTGACAAGTATATTTGTCAATGGCAGTGAATGTTAGTCGTCAATTTATCAGTCATGATACACAGCTTGAGTCCCAACCTCCAGTCCTATACATCACAAGGGAAGGTTTAGTCACATTTTAAAGTTCAAATTTAATCCAGCAAGTTTAAAAAAATGACCCAAATCGTTTTTATTCATCCTTCTGTTCTTCTTGCTGGACTGCAGGCCAAGAATCCCCAGACAGTGACCTCATATCTCGCCCCATATCCCTCACACACACCCACACACGCAGTTGTCGTTCCCTTTCCTTTCGATTTACCAGTCAAAGTATTCTGTTTGATTCAACATGCCACTCAAATCAAACCGCTTCCTATTCCTCGGGTGTGTTCTTGTGACAACACGTCACCGTCTTCTAGCAATCATTTAGCTTTTGCTGTCACTTTGCCTCCAAACGCGTGATGGAATATTCTGCCACACATCACAAACACGTCGCGTAAAGCAGACAATTACACACGCACGCACGCGCGAGGAGCCGAATGAGAAGCTGCGAGCGTGAACACTTAACCCTGGAAAGATTCAATGATGGCGGATAAAAGAGTGATTTGTGTTCCGCTAAGGGGAAAATGAGTAATCCTATCATTCAGCGTGACATGCAACACAACACGCCGCATCAGTCACAGGGAAACACGGGCGCACGCACACAACACTAAACACGGCCTATCAGGATGATAAAAGCGCTCCTCACCCACACAATAAAGTGTTTGATTTTTCTATTTTCCGTGTCATGCGTTTTCTCTTGACGCGGCGGTAAACCTCCGTTCCCTCCCGCAGGCAGCGCTCCTCACACAACGGCAGTCATATTTGTGTGTTCATGTAAATATCTTAACTAATCTCTATAAATATATTTATGAGACTTAATACCTTTGTGCTGTCATATTTAGCAGGCGGAATGAGCGTAGGGTTTTACACTCTCATAAAGAGACACGCACACACATCTAGCTTTGGGTAGAAGCCAATCACTTGGTCTTTCTTTCTTCCTGTCAGGGCATTAATTCTTGCCCATATTTCCATCTGATTATGGTCCGGTTATACCCGCAACTAATTGAACATTAAATATAAAGAAAGTTAATGAAAATGTCCTTTATCCCCTCCAAACTAGGCCTGAGAACGCATCTATTAACACAAATTAATCTGGCCCGGGTGCATGTTTCAGGGGAAAAGATATATGCACAGTTTGCTGCTCTCATCGAGGACCTAAATTATCCTACCTCTCTGAAAGCTGGATAACAAATTACATGTTGCTTTTCTCAAATTTAAGCATTCTGGGAAGTCGTGCAGCTTCACAGTGAGACAACATTCTGGGATACTGAGAATTGGGGTGTGGGTGTGTGCTCGTGTTTGCCTAAAAATTGGCAGAATAAGACGAAAAATGCTTCAGTCCTTTTTTAATACATTATGAGGAAAAACAAACATTTTAGTTGAATGACTATACTTCCACCGAGCGAGTTTAGTTCACCACGGTACAGTTAAGATCAGGTTTTCATTTTCACTTGTGATGGGTGAGTATCGATACGAAGTATCAGTATCCATTAGAAAACAGGCCCTATTTCAGTGTATCGATACTTGCAACACCAACCGATACCAGTATCAGACACCCTCTTATAGAAATTACTAGGGATGTTAAAAAAATAATAATAATCGATTCGGCAATATTTTACAGTGCACAATTCGCGTATCGAGTCAATATGGGCCGAATCTATGTTTTAACATCAATTTTTGATGGAAATATTCAACAAAATGTCTTACTTGGGGTTAGGGTTCACACTTAAAGCATGGAAGAATGTTATATTAATGGAATATTAATCCTTAATATTTTATTTCAATGCTGTTCAAACATGAAACAGTTTGCAAACTGAAATACATTTTCATACAAATCTTACACTGTACATGTATAAATTTACTGATTAGTATTTTCTAAATTTGAGTTAAAAAAATTGCAATTATCAACTTATAAATTCACAACAGGATTAATCTGTATTGAATCGAATTGTGACCTATCGTGATACGGATCAAATCACCAGGTACTAGGAAATTCACACCCCGAGATATTACAAATGAGAAGAATAGAAAATTGCCATTAATTTCATGCAATTTTATGGGTAAATTTTATTTTGTGATGTATAGGTATTTCTATCAAATTTTTTGTCATTGTTTATTTGGTGAAATTTCATGCATCAAAAGAACTAGTAGTATCGTATTGGTACTTGCTATCGGTTACTCCAGGATTGAGTACTCATACTGGTGTCGGCCTGAAAAAAAGTGGGATCAAACATCCCAAATTTTCATCGCAACGTGTGTCAGTGGATTTGCTAACAATGCACTGTGTAATTTGCCAATTAATAATTGTAACATTGCCATCAATATCACAATAATTACACAATAAAAAAAAAATATATATATATATATAAAATTAGGGTGTGTACTATATAGTGTTGTTCCGATACCGTTTTTGGCCCCCAATACGGATTCCGATACCCAGTACTGCAGTACCCATACCAAGGTTTTTTTTTTTACCATGAAAAAGCTGCCCTGCCATTGGTTCAGAGCTTTCAAGGGCCAATAGGATATCTTGGCTCGGGATGCAGTGAACATGTCACACATCAGAGAATGTCGTACACAAGCAAGACACAATATGCTGTATCCAAAGTCCTATATTAGAGTTGGAAATAATGGTATCGGCATGTAGTATCGGGGTCTCTCCCGATACAAGTATCAGTATCGGAACAACAATAGTAATATACAAGGGGGTTAATAAGAAACAACAAATTTTCACGTTGTATAGTTTACCAGTACCTATACAGTACCTGGGGGGTTATTTTAAAAAAAATGAAGTAAAAGAAAAAAGATTTATATCATATTTCATACACAGCATAATGTGCTTCACATACTGTAAAATAAAAGTACAACCTTTACAAACAGTAAAAAACAAAAACAAAACATAAAAAAAAAGAAATAAAAGAAATAAAAATATCCATCCATCCATCCATTTTCTGAGCAGCTTGCTCCTCACTAGGGTCGCGATGGGTGCTTGAGCCAATTCCAGCTGGCTATGGGCAGTAGGCGGGGGACACCCTGGATTGGTTGCCAGCCAATCGCAGGAAATAAAAATAGCTTACTAAAATTACTTTTAAGTGCCTACAGTAATAGAATATAATTTTCAGAAACATGATTTTAAAAGTACTTGGAAACTTAATCACAGGTAAATTAAAAGAGCTTTGTTATTAACTTATGTTTTGAATCATTATTCATTCATGTTATTCACTTTGATATGATAATGTTTTTTGGGGGTCACATACGCGTGTTATTCACACATTTTATTATTTTATGTTGATGAAAATAAACCTGGTGTGCTATGTGCTACCAGAAACATGACCTAGAATACTTGGAATGACCGTATGTTTTGTAACAGGTAATTTGGCGAACAATTCCGCTGTCCAATCATTGGAAAGCAGTGCGTCGAGCTGTCCACGAATACCAACGTATACTCCTGTGATGGTCGCAATGCAATAAGATGCGTACTGAACTTAAAACCACTTGGTAGAAGCAAGGCTTAAATGACCCAATATGTCATTTACACTTCATACGGTGAGCCCTATCAAAAATAAAAGCCTCTCCATCATCTGGAGTTATTGAATAAAACATATTTTGCCAAGTTAAAAAGCAAACTGTCAGCATTAAGCTTGAACCTGCAGTCAATTGTCTTGTTAGTTTTACTCCTTCTGTGCTTTTCCCTTTGGAAAGGCTTCCTGTGCAGTTGGCTCCAGCAGCGCTAAAGACACCCGCTGAGCATATGGCCAAAAGATAGTTGGACGCACAAGGAAAAAAAACAAAACGGCTTTTTCCCAATGAACGCGTGGATGCTTTTATTCAGATGAAAGGAATAAACGCAAAGGCATTTATTTTGTCCATAATCCCACTAAAAAGCCTTCTCCATTCCTGCAACCCCCTCTGGCTCCCCATATTAGCATCTCTTCTGGACAGCGAGGGGTTAACTAACCCATTTAAGGGGAACCACAGAAAACAATACTTGGAACCCTGAAAGACAATGGCGATGCCTTTCTCCTCCGTATTTGTAATTTAACATCAAAAGGCTCCTCTCCAAGCGACCTCTGAGAGCCTGCATCTCTTTAATGAAGCGCCCCACCCCCCTTAATCACATTCAAATTGGTTAGTGTTCAGAAAATAGAAATATGTATTAGATAGCAATAAATTTTCATCATTGGCTAAGCCTGCTTCTTAATTGTCCTGTCCCAAGGCTTGGGAATTTCATTGTTCGTTAGGTGCTTAAGTCCCCCATCTCATTCAGTCTCTCTGACATTACTGCTGAGGGCTCTAATGCCCAACTAATTTGAATGGGGATTTACATGATAGAGCAGGGAGCATTAAAATGTGGACGGGAGCGAAGAGAAAAGAGCAGGGGAAAAAGGGGAAATGGCTGCTTTCACTTAAAAAGTCACTTTGTTCAAAGTCAAATGACAGTGTTTAAAGATGCTCTATCGCTCCCTCCTCAGGATTTTGGACAGCGGTGCCAAGTTTAATGGTTCGTTATCTTAGCCCCTCTCCGTCTCGCGCTCCCTCTCTCGCCCTCTGATGCCAACCATGCTCCTTTGGAACCCTGCGGTTTCAGAATATACATTGCTTTAGAGTGGCTTTGAATTATAAAACACCTTTAATGCCAACAGTTGTGACCAGAGGCGTTCAGATTTAAGCTTGTCTTTTTGTACATCCACACTCCCCGTGCTAAGAGCAGCTAAGAGGATTCAGAAGTTCAGAATTATCAACATTTCTGCTCAACAGGTATCAGCTCGTCTTGCGTTTTAATAAATTGTACATTCCAAAACATAAACTTCAAACTGATAACATACAGACTCCATTATGAAAAAGTTTTGCTATCATTGCAGCATTCTTAGCTAACATCAAGCTCGCTTGAAGTGCTAATGCTTCGTATTTCTATGCGTTTTCTGTGACTATCACCACTATACAGTGTTCCCTCGTTTTCCGCTGGGGTTAGGTTCCAAAAAATACCCGCAATAAATGAAATCCGCGAAGTAGTTAGCTTTATGTTTTACAACTCTTATAAATGTTTTAGGGCTCTAAAATCCCTGACCGCACAATTTAGACACTCATTGAGGCATTTACATGTTCTCACATTTCTCTCTTGTTCAAACTTTGACAATGTTCAAACCTTCATAAATTGCATAAAATGGGTATATTATTGTAAAAAAAAATATGCAAAATTGCACTTAAAAAAAAATCCGCGATACAGCGAGACCGCGAAAAGTGAACCGCGTTATAGCGAGGGAAGACTGTACACACACTATCAAATGCATGTCATTATCAATGGCTAGGTTTGAGAATCATAATTGTCACAGAGACACGACTTCGGGGGGATTAGTGACGTGAGGCTACATTTAACTATTGCTATTACAAACACCCTTTTCAAACACTTTGAATTAATATTGCCTGTTAAGTTGTTTTGAACTGTTTGACAACATTCAAGTGATGTTTCCCATCCAGACGGTCAATTCACATCTTCGCTGTTACATATTATTCGTATCATATTATTCTGTAGAAACCACATTAGTGTCATAATTCTGGATCAGGAAGGGATTTCCTAAATTAGTTGGAACATCCACTTAGTATTCATGTCATCATTTTGGATATTTTATTTTGCTTAATAACCTGTTAAATCACCATCTGTCGCAATAGTTATTGAGCTAACACCCCAATGCTGCGGTAGGTAACCCTGGTCCTCGAGAGCCACTGTCCTGCCTGTTTTCCGTGTCTCCCTCTACCAACACAGCTGATTTGATGAAGAGGATCGTTATCAGGCTTCACACAGAGTTTGCTGATGATCTGTTAATATGCGTCAGCTGTGTAAGGCGGAAAAGTGCTATATAAATAAAGGACAATTAACAATGGCCTGTGACTTTCCAATATAACGTAATCTGTAGGCTATGGACTAAGGGGAGACATGTGAAACTCTCCTCAGAATCGGCTTGGTTCTATGTAGTCTTCACGTAGGTGTCATATATGTAAAATAAGTATATACGTAAAATGTCAATACTGAGAAAGGAAGAAAGTAGTTTGTGCACAATACTGATATACACTGAAACACGTCTAACTTGAAAATTGCCAACAACTTGAATCACAACGTATTCTTGCCTAAAACATTGTGTTGAACAAAAGTGGGGCATATTTTTGAAAAATGTCATGTACACACATTGAAGCAATACTATGAAATACATTCATTTGTTTGTACCTCCCCCTACACTTATGAAATGTTAATGTTAAAATAGTGCAACAAAAACATGGGCTGTGTGGCCGAATGTGCACCCTACTCCCAATGAGTGCCCATTGAGGGAGCACGCCATTTTGTAGTCGTGTCCTAATGTCCAGGGAGCAAACGATGCGACGAGAAGAAAGTAAACTAGCTGTCCGAATCGCCAAACAGAATGAGGGCACTACATATTAAACCACTATATAGTGAATGAGCAGTTAGGGGACAAGGGTGGACATTCGGACACAGCCATGGTTAGAAGCTAACGATGCTATATGCTAAACCATTATAGTACAGTAACATTAGTCGCTATCCAACTGCCAATACAGTTTATGAGCTAAGAGAAAATTGATTTTGGTCAACCTCGTCAGTTCCACTGTAGAATTTTAGTCTTCATGTGATTCTAGTTTGTCCCAGTTAAGAAAACCCGTGCCTGTCACAGTTAGCTAATATTAGCGTAAAGATGAGAGGTAAAACACCAAATTATAACATGATGTCACAACCTCATATTTACCGCAACATTCTGATTTTTGTTTTGCTATGTTTTGCTTCTAAACACGGACACGCTCTACCTAGAATTTCTCATAATTAGTGTAATCTTCTTTGACCCGCTTGTCACCTGTGATGAGAAGAGGTTGCGGAGGGTCGCAACTAATGAGAGAGAAGGCTTGACCTTAGACATGGAGTCATCCTGGAACAAAACACACAATAGTGCAGTGAAATCTTGCTGAAGAAGAATGCCTCATTACTTAATTACCCTCCAGTGTTGACAGCGGACTTTATTCTTACGATTCAAGGGGATTACACATTGTTTTTTTTTAGTTTTGATGACTTGCAGTTTAACTTGGTGGACTTTCACTTTTGCCATTGAGCACCCTATCAATACTTTACTTTACAATATATATATATTTTTAACCATTTGGTATAAGTTTTAAGTAACTTTAGCTTTTTATCCAGAATAATGCTACTTAAGGCTTGGTGTACTCAGATCTCAAATAGTGGGCATATCAAGATTCCTATATATTGCTAAGATCTCAAATAGCAGACGTTAAATAGCGTATTCAAAATGTATAACAAATTACTTATAGTATTCGCAACAGGATTAAAAGTCATGCAGACAACCATATTTAAGAAAGTTTTGCGCTTTAGGTAGCTCTAATGTTTTTTATTCTGTGGAAAATTTGGGAAAACAATTAAATTAAAAGTGATGGAATCGGAAGTGCCTCATATAAGCCATTTGTTGTTTGATTTAACCCCAAAGTACGTGTGAATTGGATGTGACTGCCTATCCTGCATAATATTGAATGTAAAACATGAAAACCAGCTCTGAGAAATGACAGAATCAATTCCTGTTTAGTTGAAAAGAAATTTGTCATATGTAATATGGCATGACTCCTTCTTGTGACTGGCTCCAAATCAACCCTTAAATATTGCAATTCAGGAACTCCAAAATTATATGGCTGAGTAGACAATATATCTCCGATAATTTTTGTGTGTTTAGACGAGTGAAAACATTTCCCTGACAACTCTCACCTTATGGTATATATAAGGTATTCCAAGCCGCAAAATCAGCCACTGCAGTTCGTCTCAATTATGATAAATCAAGATCAGTATGCTAAATGAATCATATTTGCATATACTCCACCCAGAGAGTGCAAAATGAATTGCACAGCAATTTCCCAATTCGTTGGTCAGCTTTCACATCTGTTTACATGAGCAATGAAGTTGACACCCGCTTTTTTTTTTTTTTTTGCAAGTGCAACCCGTTAGTAAATCAGCCTCTAAGTGTCCTCAGTCAAAAGATGAGATTCAAGGTGTGAAGGGTTAACTCCGGTAATCACCTCTATTGATCTGTGTGTGTTAGAGGAAAAATCTCTGGTTCCAGAGCAGCCAGCCATGAATGGTTATTGATCCTATCATAAAGAGCCTCTGTCTCTCGAGCGTACGGCTTTTTAGGTAATCACTGATGCCTGTTGTTCTCTTTTTATGCCCTTCTGACCACTTCACATCTTACACCTGTCCTCCTCATTTTCCCTTTGGTATTTTTCAAACTAAGTGCAATCCAATAACCACAAGATAATGTCCTTCCCATTTACTTATTAATCCCCTATTTATTTTTTGTCTATAAATATATTGGATAGGTACCGATAAGTTCCTGGTCAGTGGTCTACAGATTTCAGCCATATAGTCTTTTATCAAATACTGTCTGAAATGTAATGTCGGTAATGTAAATTGTTCATAAGGTGGTAGAGAAATCAGTACAGATTTATTTTATTTGTAGTGTTTGTTTTTTTTATCAATCTTAGATCATTTAAGACATCTGACAATCTTGTGTTTTCAATTGATATCAGATTTGAACCTACATGACTGAGGTGAAATTTATGACGAGAACCTTGCAACCAATTAAATTTTCTCCTGATCTTCTTGAAACTTTTAGGAAATTATATAAACAACATATTTTGCTTGCCTGTGTTCAGTTTGAAGCGCACTTTGTAAGTGCTTGAACAAATGATCTTAGTACTCATTCAGTGATTGGAGCAACATGATCATTGCTTATAAGTAAAAATAATAATAACTAGATCTGCATCTTTCCAAAATGATCCTATTGTAACCGTTGTTGTGTTCAGGTCAGCTAGTGAAATTACCGTACACGTTTTCTGCTCCTGTGCTAATAGATTCAGCATTCTCGACGACTGCTATAAATGATTTTCTTCGCACTGGCTAAGCTGCATTAGCTGGACTGCCACCACTGATAGCTCCCAACTTTATCAGTGTGATAAAGCTCCGCTAGATCCTGCATTAGAAACAATCAGCCAATCTCCACTTCAGTTTTGTGTCTAGGTGGGAATGGCTGCCACATATTGTTGCCGCTGAGACAAGACTGAGAACAGGATGACGATGCGATCCCACGATGTCTGTGTTTGATAACTCGCGCACACAGAGAGGGCGAGAGACGCAGCGGCCAAATGTCTGATGGTCAAAGTAAAAGTCGATTATGTGTGTGTGTGTGTGTGTGTGTGTGTGTGTGTCCGTTATTGGTGGTAGTGTTTGGGCACATTTTTACCTTTCAACGGCTTTTTCGCAAGGGTCGAGAGCGCTTAATTTGAGGGCCACTCATCACCAATGGGAAGCACATGCACACGTGCGAGCACACGCATCCTTGGACTGGCATGCAAACGTGAAGCAAAGTATATTTTTATTATGTGCACACAGGCTTATACAAATAACATGCCTATACACGCACACACCTTCGCTCACTAGGTGCACACACACAAAGACCCAGACAAATGAGACCTGAGTGGAATAGTTGGTGTTTTTTTTTGCTATGGTCATGATTTCCTTCAGGGCTGTGAAAACACGCTACATATGGAGTCCATCTCCTCTACGGCTTACTGTAGAGACAAAAACACACCCAGCATCAACACGTGCACTCACAAATACAATCTTTCCATTTTGACTTCGCCACTGTAATAGTAAAGATGGCCTTCCAAGGTTTTCTGATAAATATTGCGATCAAATTCTTTCATAGGAAATAATGTTTGACCGAATGAAGACTGGTCGAGAGCATACCACTACTGTGTTAAGTGAGGAACACAGAATGTGAGTGAGTGCTTTGCTTTCTTCCCGGTGCTCTGTGTAGATTTGAGAATTGTTTCATATGATTCGTACTACTTTTATTATTTTATACTATTTCAAAAACAACACAGCAGAATTGAACTTTTTGGGGGGTGAATTTTCTTGTCTTTGTTTCAGTCTCTAAAAGTCTTGGTCTTGTCTTGGTATCGATATCCAAAATTTAAGGTCTTGTCTTAGCCTCAATGCTCTCTCGTCTCGATTGGTGAGGTCAAGCAACTACACTATTGTTTACCATTTAACCACCGAATCCCAATCCCATTCGAATGTATTACTAATTGTACTTTTGCCGCAAAACAGGTCAAATCCAAAAACTGAAAAATTCAATTTGATTGTAATGGTAAGTGGTAAACGGGAGTATCGTATTTTTCGGATTATAAATCGCAGTTTTTTTTCATAGTTTGGGTGCGACTTATAATCTGGTGCGATTTATGTGTGAAATTAACACATTATTATATCATTTCACATGTTATTTTCACACTAAACCGCAAGAGGGCGCTCTAGGCCTGTGTTGATATGTTCAACATTGCATCGTCTACCTCCCGAGTTGGGGGAGTTGTTTAAAAGTGACACCGAGGATGAAGATTTCATTGGATTTAGTGATTTGGTAAACTTGTTAGCATGTTCTTTATGCTAGCGTTATATGAATAACTTGTAGTGATGGGAACATAATTCACCCACGGAACGTTGGGACGAAGGGAGAGTTCTGGGTGGGAAGGTTTTGTTTTGTGGAAAAGGGGAGTTAGCCTGTTAGCTTCTAGCTGACTGGGGAGTTGCTGTTAAGACCTCAGAAGCTGATGTCAATAAAACGCCAGCCTTTGGCTCCGTGCTTCAACACTCCGCCTCCAACTCCCGTCACTGCTCGCTACAAACTCTTAATATGTTACGTCGTTACTGACATTACCAGGCATGTCAGTCATGTAACGTTAGTATACCGTGCACTTATTCAGCCTGTTGTTCTCTCTTTTATTTTTATTTTGAATTGCCTTTCAAGATGACATGTATGTTTTTGTTGTTGGATTTTACCAAATAAATTTCCCCCAAAAATGCGACTTATACTCCAGTGCGACTTATATATGTTTTTTCCTTCTTAATTATGCATTTTTTGGCTGGTTCGATTTATAATCCGGAGCGACGTATAATCCGAAAAATACGGTAAGAGCGATTCATTTGCATCATGTGTTGTCCAAAGCGTTTTAGGAAACTTCATACTTACTTTTTTGAAACCATATCGGAGCGTAAATGTGCATCTACCCATGCAAGATGTGCCTTTTTAGTTTAAAATAACGTGAAGTAATGACAATGGCATTGATACATTGCAAAGATAAGCCGTGATATATTGGGGACAATTATAATTCACAATCAAACAGTCGCCATTATAACGTTTTTATCAGCTCTTGTTGATAAGTATGCTTATGCTGCATATTTCATCTGTGTTTGCAGTATGAGTGAGATAGATGATTTGATAAAGTACATCAGAGCTGGAAGCTATTGTGGCATGTCGTAAAAATCAATAGGAAGCATTTTGTTCTTTAGAGCAACTGTCTATTGGGTTACCGTCACTAATGTGTTATCTACTCCGGGGGGATGTTTGTGCGATTGTATTTATTCATTAACATCCTTATCACCAAGAAAAAAAAATTGCATCCGGCCCGCGTCTCCTTCCCTCACTTCCGCGACTGGGTCAGGGTGTGGAAGTATTGACCAGTTGCTGAGGGAGAGCAGCTATCGATTGTGACTTATCCAGCTGTTTATATTTGAACCCCGGGTTTAACCTCCCATCGATTGACACGCACCTCGCAGTCGGCAAGGTGTTCAACTTTGCTTTCCACTAATGGGTCGGAATGCACAACAGTGTCCCTCTGCGTGCGCTTGCATGTGTGTGCGTGAGACTGAGAAATGTAGTGTAAACGTAGCCACCGATTCCCTCACTGATCTGCCATGGCCAATAATAATACAATGCAGACATTTGCACGAAATAGTATTTTTACAGTAAAGGAAGATTTACAAAAGCTATTCACGTTTCATTCAAGCAATATATTAATGCATAGCTGACTATTACGCTTGAGACACATTTCAGTCTCATGCCAACAAATCTTGTGCTAAATTAGAGGAAATCTTAAGAAAGCCCCTTTGTGGGAAAAAAAAAAAGTTAGATGACTTAAACAGGCAGTCTCTGCAAAAAATGAGAATGAAGCCTTCTTCATTCACTGTATTTTTTATATTTACGTTTAGAAAGTGCAGCTTACAAAATGCTTTTCCTGTAAACATTTACAAATAATGGAACTATAAATGCTGTTAGTTTTGTAAAGGTTTATCATACCTTTACTGGTACATGAACTGCTATATGCAAAATGCCATTTTGAAAAAAAATAAAATACCTTCTACTGTAAATGTCTTGTTAAGGGGGTAAACCACTATTAAAAGAAAATTGGATACAAGTCCAAAGCAAGGTGTTTCTGAATCTGTCTTTTAATCATGGTCAATAATTGTGTTGAAAATATAGTGTATCTCATGCTTAAATATATTCTAGCAACCCTTGTGGGTGGGTCGCGGGCTTGGTAGTTTCCCATGGTCTGAATGGTCCATGAAGGCAACACAAACTTTTGCTTTCGCAAGCTACGTGAGTTAGCGAGCTGTTGTGGTCTGGCGTGGTTACGGACTACAGTAACTTGCAAATTGTCAGTAAAAACGTATTAGTTTTTCGTTTGGTCTGATTATTTCATTGATTATTAGATTTGCCAAAAAAAGGAATAGCACAGTTTTCACTTCGTTTTCACAGTTCCGCACCTTCTATTCTAAGACATTCATAATATGTATCATACTGTGTTGGGAATGTTACTTTATAAAAGTAATTAGTTACAGTTACTCATTACTTGCGCAAAACAGTAACTGAGTTGATAAAAGTAATTAATTACCATGCAAAGTAACTGTTTTTACTACTTGAAAAGAATTGCTTCATATCAAATAATTTTTATTTTTTTTATTTTTTTTTAAGCAGTTTTAAAATTCTACATAAACTTTCACTTACCATGTAACTAAAAATAGGGTCTACTAAGTACTTATTAAAGTTACATATTCTAAACTGTACTTAAGTACAACTGTACACATTCATTTTACTGTCAATTATATCTGCAATCCATTTTTGTCTCACACTGAGAGGAATGGAAAAAATCGTTAGCAGAGGTGGGCAGTACTGATGGACTGTCTGTCAGTCTGTCACGAATGGAATAGCTACCTTTGTCTGTCTGCTCTAAAATATTGGTGACAAAGTGATGTGGTTAAAATAAAATGACAGACTAATGATGACACAAGTGTGCCCATGATGCTGACGAATGACGGACCAGCAACATTTTGAAAATTGACAACCTCTTCTTAAAGTACAGAGAGTGAAAATCAAATTAATTATAGTGTATTGGTACAAGTTATAAGCTTACAAAGTACATGAAATGTAATTTTTAAAATGTTATATGTTACTTTGTATTCACCGTCCTGCCGTGTTCTACTCACAGTGATCTTGCGTGTGCGCGATGTGAGTTGTAGTTATTCGTTGATCATCTTCCTAGGACTTCTCATTCAGTGATTAATTCAAGTATGCTGTCCCGGTATACAGTATAAGCAAATCTACATTTGTGTTCAGGTTCCAAAATGTGAAAAATATTTTTAATAAAATGTGTGTGTGCGTTTGCATATTCACGTCTGCCTACGTTCTCTCTCCGTCCCCATTTGAAGGCTTGTAATGAGTCATCAGGGAGAGCTGATGTGAATTATTAATATTCAATCATGATGCTGTTCGTGTATTAACTGATTCTAGAGGAGGAGGGGAGGACAACGGGAAACTGAAGCGCACACACCCTCGAAAGAATACACACACAGATCCGTGGTGATGGTTTTGCAAACAAAATATCCTGTGTCACATATTTAAAGGAGAGTTTTGGGAGAGCACCACTAGCTCAAAATGAATTTTAAAGTGATGGAATTGGAAGTGTTAGTGGGAAAGGCAACAAACATATTACTAAATGTGTTGCGCTTATAATTTGAGTTAAGCCGTGCTTTGTTCGATTTAATTCACGCTAACTGAGTGGAGAAAGAATTGTGACATTGATAAGAGTTTTGACTTGGCATGACTCCTTCTTGTGATTGGCTCCAAGTCAGCCTGTAGATCTTTCAGATGCTACAAAATTGCATGGTTTGTGATAATGTTTGTTTCTGGCATTTCAATAATGCTGCCACCTCTTCCTGGTTTGCGCCTGCCTTTCAGACACACTAATTAAAAAAGAGCCAGTGGACCTCGTCTTGGTTTTTGCATGTACCTCCCACAACATCCAAATTAAATAGTGCGGTGATTTACCACATTTAGCAGACGTAATCCTGTTTGCGTGTGATCAATAGATCAGCTTTTTTAGCACTCAAAACCTTAGATCCGGCCCCCATTTAGTAAATTTGTGACAAATATGTGTGAATGGAAAGGAATTTCTGCGATCGTGAGTCAGTGCGTAAGACAGGTCAGAGTTCAAATGGTAGAATGCTGTATTCAGAGCAGATTAAATGAAGGTTTTGTTCAGTTTGCTCCAGATGTTGGGTCTATGTGTTTTATTTTTACATTCTTGGCCTGTGGCCTGTATATATATTGGATTGGGCAGGGAGTATATAATATCAGTGGAAAATGCTGCGGTCTGGTACCTTTTAAATAACATTTCCTCCTTTTTCTGCTGCTGTCCTGTTTTTCTTTCCATTTTGTCTTTTATTCGGAAGGTGGTGATGTTTACAAAAGCGCTCAAATGAGGCTGGCTGTGCGGCCGAGGGGAATCACTGGAGACCCCCTAAACTCACACACACACACGCATGCAGGACACACAGAAAACATACACATAAGGCAAAATCGAAGGAATGGGTGAAGAGGAAGGAGGTCTTAAATGATGAGGGTCAGTCGGGCAAACGCTACTTCTCAGGGTGGGCCAGCTTGGACTGTGAAGGATGTACTTGTACTAATATTTAGCTCACTCCTCTTGCTCCAGTGCAAGGAATTATACCAAGGGTGCTTAGGGAGCCACATTTTGGATTTTACTTTCCTCATTTTCTGATTTATTTGCGAACAAATGTGGTCCGAAGTGGGCTAAAATCTGCACCCGCTAAGTTAATGGAGTTGTAAAGCTGGATAGACTCGTGGGAAATATTACCACAGGGCTTGAAATGCTCGTCTGTGTGTGTCTCGGTGGTGACCCCCACTTCTGTTTGGAACGGCGTACTACTCAGTCACATGCACCGTCGTGGTGGGCCCTGTCATCACTAATCCTGTGCCTATAGTAAATGCTATATGCATGTATGTAAGTGTATATATAGCTTCAACATGTCTATATTATAACAGTGCCATATCGTACCATCTACGATACACTATTTTTTGAGAAGTGACATTTTTGACCAAACGATATATTGACTATTAAAGATTTTGCCACTGGCATATCCTTCATCACACTCAAATATTATGAGGTCAAACAGAGACAGCTAAAGCAGGAAATACACATTTGTTTCACCGGTCAAGCAAAATCATGTAGTAAAGTGGGGATGTTCAATACCACTTTTTTGTCAGACCGAGTACCGATACCAATACCGATACCAAGTACCGGTACCACCAGTACTATCGATACGTAAAACTGACCAAAAAAAAAATCAATTATCCCAATACTACGATGCCGCATTAGGGCCATCTATAAATATATAAATATTTTTAGAGGCGGAGCTAATATTTAGAGAAAAAAAACAAAATTATGAGAAAAAACACTTGAATATTTGTGACATTATAAAGTGGCAAATTAAATTACCCAATTCCAACCCGTAATGCTTGAGTGTCAGGCAGGGAGGCAATTGGGTCCCATTTTTATAGTCTTTGGTATGACCCGGCCAGGCGATTGAACCCACGATCTCCCAGTCTCAGGGTTGACACTATACCACTCGACCACTAAGTTTTTGGTTTTTTTGAAATTTGCAAGAAAAACTTGAATATTTTTGGCAAATTTGTGAGAAAAAAAAGCACAAATTTATGAAAAATTTGATGCCATTTGATGATTTGTGCCATTTGATGGAGGAGGCAGCAGTGTGTTGATATGATATAGTTAATCTCTGCTAAAGCAATTACTATCAACTTATTTGAAAACCCGACCAAATGGTATGATTTAGTGAGTTCTTCCACCTTAGGTATTTTTTTACACTTGAGAATTGAGACTTGGCACAAACATCCGAGTGGGCTATGTGTATTTCTTGCAAGTTTCTTGAGCTTGTTTCTCGCAAATCTGCGAGTTTATTTCTCCCAAAATTTTTTCAGTGCACTTGTGATGATGTAGTCGGCCGCACAGTGCCTCAAATTATAATCGTCCTTATTATTTTTAAATTGCAAACTATACTCGAATCTACAAGAAAAAAAAAAGAAATGAATGTGTGATGTTACAAATCGTTACACAATATGTGCACGTTTCAATATGAAATAGTAAGCAATGAATCCTGCTCTCTTCAATTTAAAGTCACTGTAGTTTCTTTTAAACATCATAATAACTACTGTAGGTGTTACTCCACTAACACGAACACCCTTGAAACCAGTATAGCGATGAGTCTTGAACGCAAACGACAGGACCACGTCTTGAATTTTACTATTTAATAAAACACAAATAAAATACAAGTACGTCCAATAAAGATCAAATCGTATGGTCAAAAAACTATGTCACTTCTATCGTGAGCTGGTTTCATCTGTTCCATGTCCAACTTGTTGCCGTTCTATCAATGCACATTCGCGAGTCACGTGACGCTGCAAATAAAGTAGTTCCAATAAAGAAATAATTAAACAATTTGTCTCTTTGTACTTTTCAACCAATAAATTCTAATATACGCATAAAATAATATTTGTCATTACTTTTAGCTAAATTATCCAATATCAAATGTGTAAATATGACTAACGACGATATACAATATATAGAACATACTACAAATTAACCAATGCACAATTGGCCCCTACATTATCCGGCCCCTAATTGGTTAGGCAGGCAGGCTAAACAATTAACACTTCTAACAAAACATCAAATTACAATAGCTTTGTTCATAAACAAACTATTGAAAATCCTCCTCTCATCATTTCTTTTCTTTTTATAAAGTTCCTCCTTTCTGAGCTGCTTCTTCTAGCAAGCACAGTTTGTTCACTGGTCTCTCCAGTACGTTGGTCTTGGTTCGTATCCTGACTCGTCGCACCATTCCACTTGCGTCCGGTAGAGTCTCGACCACTCTCCCCAGGATTAGTGTGGCAACTCTGCTGTGCTTCGATATGATTGCTGGGCGTTTGGCATTTTCTGGCATGGCTGACTTGTTGAGCCTTCCGCCAACCCTCAAGGTGTTCTCGTCAAGTACAGGATCGAGTCTGAACAACTGACTGTTACGACGAACTTGTCTTCCCTTTTGCAAAATTTGGAGTTCGTCACTGAAATGTTGTCTCTGGCTGTACTCGATTATTTCCAACTCTGCGGCAATTAAGTCATCCAGCGTGAGCTGTTTCTTTTCCATTTTTGCTTTATAGTTTTTCATGTCACTTTCAATCTTTGACCTTTGCTGCTCGGGGTCCTTTTCTTTTTGGTTATTACGCTCCAACTCTTTTCTTTTGTCTTTCAATTTTCGCAAAGTTTTCCTTACTTCTAAAATCCACGACACAGCTCTTTTGAGTTTCTGCCACTCTGAATAGTAATTAATCAGCTTGTCCAATGGTTCCACTTCGTCTTTCACTCTGATCATGTTAATTGTCTCTATATTTTTTATTTCAACATCATCTTGCAGACTTTCTTTCCTTTGCATGGGTTGCTCCGGCCAGTCACACTCATCCTTAAGCAAGAAATCTGGTCCGTCAATCCATGCTTTTAATTGTGTAAAATTCTTGGCCTTGACACCTCTACTGGATAGATCTGCTGGGTTTTCTGTGGTTCTGACGTACTTCCACTGTGAAGGTTTGGTGGCTTCTCGGATAATGTGTATTCGATTCGCCACAAAGGTTTTGAAGCGAGCAGTATTGTTGTCTATGTATCTGAGCACTGTAGTGCTATCGGTCCAGAAGATGGGTGGCTGTAGTGGAATTTTAAGTTCTTGGCGTAACATCTTGTCCATCTTCACAGCGACCACTGCTGCCGTCAGCTCTAGTCTGGGAATAGTAACCTGTTTGAATGAGGCTACTCTTGACTTGCCCATCACCAGAGAACAACACTTCTGTCCTTGCTTGTTCTTCAGCAACAGATAAGATGCGGTACCATATGCGTACTCTGATGCATCCGAAAAGTGGTGCAACTGTGCTGAAACAGTGTGTCCAAAATTTGCAGGTTTTACGCACCTGTTCACGTGATAGTTGAAGAGGTGGGTAACATCTTCCTTCCAGCTCTTCCAATCCTTTTCATGTTTCTCACTGATGTTTTCATCCCATCCGTGTTGCTCTCTACACAGATCCTTCAGAAGAAGTTTAGCTGGCAAAATAACAGGAGACAGCAAACCAAGGGGGTCATAGATTGAGTTGACAACTGCCAAGATTCCCCTTCTGGTCATCGGTTTGTCAGGCAGTTTGATGCTGTAGATGAAGGTATCTGTTTCTGTGTCCCACTGTATGCCAAGCGTTCTCTCCACAGGTAGCTCTTCATAGCTGAGATCCAAATTTTTTATTTGAGCTCTGTGTTCTTCCGGTACTGACTTGAGCACATTTCTGTTATGACTTGTCCATTTTGTCAAAGTAAATCCGCCTTTGGCACACAAGATGCAAAGGTCTTTAATCAATGTCACTGCTTCCTCTTCTGTAGCAACACTTTTCAAGCAGTCATCTACATAGAAGTTGTGCAGGACTGTTTGTACAGCTTCGTGTGATGCAGTGGCTTGGTTATCCTCTGCAGTTCTTCTCAGTGCATACGATGCAACGCTTGGAGATGAGGTGGCTCCAAAAAGGTGAACTGTCATCCTGAACTCTTTCAAGGGCTCATTAAGCTTTCCGTCTGGCCACCAAAAAAAGCGTAGAAGGTCTGCGTCATGTTCTGGTACCTTCACTTGATAAAACATTGATTCAATGTCGGCAGTCATTGCAATTGGCTCCTCACGAAATCTCAAAAGGACGCCAATTAGCGTGTTCGTCAAGTCAGGACCTTGTAGTAGTCGACTATTCAGGGACTGGTCTTGAAAAGATGCGGTGCAATCAAAGACCACTCTCATCTTTCTCTTCTTGGGGTGGTAAACCCCATGGTGCGGTATGTATGACATCAGGCCATCGTCTCTGTTCAGTTGCTCAGTTGGGACTTGAATGGCATATCCCTTTTCTATGATAGCATCCATGAAGGCCTTGTAGTCTTCATAGAAGTTAGAGTCCTTCTTAAACTTCCGGTGCAAACTCACCATGCGCTGCTCTGCCATACATCGGTTGTTCGGCATGGGTAGTTTGACGTTCTTGAGTGGCAATCCCACACAGTAATGTCCATTCTCATAGGTTGTTGTTTTTTCCACAGATTGCATGAATTGTTTGTCATCTTGTGACATCTCTTGCTTGTCATCATAGATGCGCTCTGGGAAGTCTGTGTTGTACTGCTGTACCAGTAGCTTTTCAATTTCCACCACTGTGATCCTATTCACTGAACAACGCTGTTTTCCATCATTGTCATTTGGTTCTTTTCTCACAGGACCATTCACGACCCAGCCAATAGCAGTTTTCACAGCGTAAGGTCCTCCGTCCCGACTGTTTATAATGTGCCATGGCTCCATCGCTCTTGAACAATTTGCTCCGATAAGTATGCCGACTTCCGCTTGAATCTCTGGTAGGTGTACTTCACGGAGGTAAGACCACTTTCGTATTTCTGATTGCTTGGGAATGTTCGAGTTGCACACTGGAATGTCACCATGAGTGTACGCCTTGGGTAACTCGATATACATTCTTTCTTCCAGTCCACAAACCTCCAAGTCTGTTATTGCGTAACTACTTATGCATTTCGGTCCTCCAGATTTGCCTTGACTCATGGTGCTCAGGAGTATTTGGGTTGGTTTCCCTTTAACATTCAACTTCTTGCGCAGGTCTTCTGTGATGAAAGTTGCTGTGCTTCCCGGGTCCATAAAAGCATACGTTTCTACATGCTTGTCACTCTTTCTTGATTTGATTTTCACCGGTACTATTGACAGCACACATTCACTTTCTCCGGCCCCAATGAGGCAAGCAGACTCTTGTGCAACTGCAGCCTGTGGGCTAGGATCTTCTTCTTGAGCATCACTGTTCTTTTCTTGGGAGGCAGAATCTTCTTCTCTATGCTTATGGAGGATGTCCGGGTGTTTTAATTTACACTCTTTGCATTCAGTTCTTCTCTTGCAGAATTTGCTGATATGTCCCAAAGCTAAGCATCCAAAGCATGCTCCTTTGGACTTCAAAAACTCCACTCTGTCTTTGTAGGGTTGATTCTTGATTTTGCTGCATGTGGCTAGGGTGTGAGCTTGCTGACAATACATGCATGGCTTCTCAAAGGCATTTACTTTATTATCTTGTTTCGTTACCTTCTCTTCTTTTCCTTTGACCTTTTCTGTGGAGACATTCGTTGCAAAACTTTTACGTTTTTCTTTCTTAACTGTGGGCTTTTCAATGTCATTTT
Organism: Festucalex cinctus; assembly: GCF_051991245.1. Classification (NCBI taxonomy): domain Eukaryota; kingdom Metazoa; phylum Chordata; class Actinopteri; order Syngnathiformes; family Syngnathidae; genus Festucalex; species Festucalex cinctus. The sequence goes on along the minus strand of NC_135418.1, from coordinate 16,389,445 downwards.
TTCCATAGGTGTTTGAGTGGCTGTCTGGAATTTCACCGAAGAGAGGGTCTGTTACTATTTTTGCTTGATGCTCAATGTAGCTCACGAGGTCATCAAACTTTGCTCTTCTGCCTCGCCTCTCTTTGATGTTGTAAGCTTCAGCACGCCATCGCTCTTTAAGTTTGTAGGGCAACTTTGAGACCACAGTTCGTAAGTTGGTGGGGTTGTCCATTTCCTCCATTGATTCTATGTCCTCCATAGTATTGCGACATCCTACGAGGAACATTGCGTAGGCATTTAGTGCCTTACTGTCTTCAGACTTGATCTGCGTCCACTTCAACACCTTTTCTATGTACGCACTGGCAATTCGTAATTCATCTCCATAATGTTTGTGAAGCAGTTTCTTTGCTTCCTTGTAACCTCGACTGGGTGGCATATGAACACAGCTGCGTACCAGTTCCTGAGGCTCATCACTTGTAAATTGCTCCAGGAAGTACAATTTGTCTCGATCGTTGTCCGTCTTCTGTTCTATTGAATGCTCAAATGCTTGAATGAAGGACTTGTAATGTAATACATCACCCCTAAACACTGGGATATCTTTGGTTGGCAACTGAGACTGCTTCTGCTGCTTTACAAGCAACTCTGTGATTAGATTCTGTTTTTCCATGACCTTCAACATGTTATCTTCTCTACATGTGTTGGACTGCAAGCTGAAGTCTTGTCGAACTAATTGTGCTGCTTGGATGCGCGGCAGTTGTGGCTGTCTGTGAAAGTTCACGTTGTCCCGTTGAAGAGACAGCACATGAGTCACTTCCTGTTTCACAGTTCCTTTGCTTCTTGCCCGCTGCGCTTGGCTCACACCATCTTCTGATCTTTCATATTCGTTAAGCACCTTCAGCTTTGCACTACTTTCTGCCAACGCAGTCTCAATCTCAAGTTCTTCTTTTTTAGCTTTAATTTCAGCCATTTCTTTCTCCAGTTGCTGCCTTTTCCTCATTGCCGCGGCGCGCTCCAACAATGCTGCATGCTCCGCTTCTTGTCTCGCACGTGACGCCGAGACTCTAGACCATGCTGATGAGTTGCTTACTTGTGACCCTTGTGGGACATCAGCTTGTGATGCACTATCATCTGGTTGAACACCATTTTGCAGCTCCTCTTCAGTTTTAAACTCCTTCTGTTTTTGCACATCATCTTCCTGTTGATAATTTTCTTGACTATTTTCTTTTAAGTAGGACATGTGTGTAGTAGCTGCAATCCACTCTTTAGTTGTTTTCATAAAGTGTCGTATGGGTTCCATTTTGGGTTGAAACCAATTTTCTTGGTCAAATATTTGCTCATCTTCAGGTAAAAGGCTCATTATTTCTTTGTTGTGATGATTGAATTCCTCTAACAAGCAAATAAAGTCTTTTTCCATTCTTTCTTGCACCAATGCAACGTTTTCCACATCCTTCATCAAAGCTGTCATTACATTCATTCTGTTAGACAACTCTCTTAATCTTTGTCTTCTCAGGGAAATGCATCTTTGCAATTTTTCTTCCATTCCTTTCTCTGTTAGCCTACGTGACCTCCCTTGTTCCAGCTCTGTTGTATTTATTACACATTGAAACTCCTTTTCTTCATCCATTCTATCAATTGCGGAGTGGCTCATTTTGCATGCAACGTTCAAAAGCACCGTTACTTCAGTGGTTACTTTTCTTCATAAAACGAATGCAAACAGTTTCTCATTCAATGCCAAGCTCTGCGTGGACGAGTTAAAGTCGTTTCGTGTTTATCCGCCGGTGAAAGTTACGTGTTACTTTCGTTTTCAATCACATCGGCTCCGTGCAGCTAGTTAGCTTGCAGCTAGCGCTAGCTTACGCTAACTTTAGCTTCGTTCGTCGTAGCTTTCTATCTTCACCCCTTTTCTAGTGGGCATAAAAGACACGAAGATTTCTCTTTACCTTGCTTCGTAGTCTCAACGGATTATTTCCTTTCCTACTTCCAAGCTTCTCCCGTGTCTTGTATCCAGCCGCCTTTCGTCCTGTCCGGTGACCGTTCCTCTCTCTCTCTCTCTCAGCCACTTTTTTCTTCCCACAGTCCGGAGTGGCGCTAGCTTGTTAGCGAGTTTTTTGACTAAATGTAGGTGTTACTCCACTAACACGAACACCCTTGAAACCAGTATAGCGATGAGTCTTGAACGCAAACGACAGGACCACGTCTTGAATTTTACTATTTAATAAAACACAAATAAAATACAAGTACGTCCAATAAAGATCAAATCGTATGGTCAAAAAACTATGTCACTTCTATCGTGAGCTGGTTTCATCTGTTCCATGTCCAACTTGTTGCCGTTCTATCAATGCACATTCGCGAGTCACGTGACGCTGCAAATAAAGTAGTTCCAATAAAGAAATAATTAAACAATTTGTCTCTTTGTACTTTTCAACCAATAAATTCTAATATACGCATAAAATAATATTTGTCATTACTTTTAGCTAAATTATCCAATATCAAATGTGTAAATATGACTAACGACGATATACAATATATAGAACATACTACAAATTAACCAATGCACAATTGGCCCCTACAACTACATTAAGATATTCCCTAGTCATTGTTGCAATATAATTTTGAGGCTATAAAGCCTGCTCCTCAACTGGCTCTTATCATCATGACCATTGTTTTAACTCCTAATCATAAAGACATCTACAAACACACGTTACCCAACTTCACAGAATTCTCCTGAAGTGCGGCCTCTTCTCGAGAAACGACTCCCAACTGTCACAATGAGAGAGTTGCTGCTGCACTCAGAGCAGCTCAGTGGCGGGGTCAAAGGTCAGTGGCAATGGGGGAGTGGGGTTGGGGTGGGTGTAGCATAGTACGGGGCGTGCACTGAGAGATGAGGGAGCGAGAGAGGAACAGCATCTGGATCCAGAAATGTTTCCCAGCCAAGTTACATTTGTTTAGTCTGAAAGAGAAAAGTGTGAAGGCAGGGAGGGGCTTAAGACTGAGAGGAAAGTAAAAAAGGAAGCGTGGGGCGGTCAGGTGTGAATGAATTGTTGAAAGTATTTGGACACCTGGCCGTAAAACATACAGGAAGTGAAAATATGGAGATGGCCACACCCTTTGCGGTCTGTGGGAATTTTTGTCCATTCACCCACAGCAACGTCATTTGTGAGTTCTGTTGCAATTCATTTCAAAGGTCGTGATAATGCTGGGGTCAGGGCTGCCACACCAAACTCATCTTAAGTTTTATGCACTTGGGCACTGCCATGCTGGAAAACAAACAGGACCTTCCTCAAACTGTTGACAAGTTAGAAACACAGATGTGTCCACAAATTGTCAGTCAACAACACATTTGGAAACACACACCTGCAGTGGAACTACAATGTTACAATGTAAGCACTTCAATTAGTAGCTTTTACATAAGTCTATGCTACACTTGTTTTTATCATCCTTTATTAATACAAGTGACTTTGAAAGGTGTGAAAGGCAAATATTAAATTGTGTATTCAAGAGAAAGGAAATAGAAGCAGGGGTCAAAACTTAACGTCATGTTGGTAATAAGGAGCTAAACTGCGATGCCAGCTTTATAAACAGAAATACATCTAAGTCAACAGTTAGCATTAGCGTTAGCCGCTTAGCTTACCAGCTATCGGCTGCTGTATGGCTAGATTTGCAACTTGAATTTGCTTGATTGATCTACAAACCGGATACACTGACAATTGGCAAAATTGGTGCACAATTCTTCTTGCTACTAGGAGTAGATGCAAATAGATTAATTTAGCACACAGTAATTTGTCAAACTCTATATGAATTGTGGTGGCCACCTAATTTAGCACCCATGTTTGGGACTTTTGTAAATCAGGCCTAAGAGCAGTATATATTATTTCTCTAAACATTTGGTACTCCAGATATTAGTTGCAGCCAATCTTTGGTCAAACAATCAAATCTAACATTGTTTCTCATGTCTCATTGTACAAGCACCATTCTGAGCTATGATGGCCAACATTATCCACCTTTTGTCTGAAACAGCCAACAGTATATATATGTATAGTTGATGAAATCTAACAAAATAACTAAAACTAAAATACAAATAAAAATTTTTTTTTTTTTTTTTAATGAACTTGCTGCTTTTTTTGCTTAAATGAAAAATAACTATATAACTAAAAATAGATTTTATGTTTAGAAAACTAAAACGAATCATAATTCAAACAAAAGCGTCCTATGTTTTCATATCGGTCAATTTATTTAATACGTGAGCTTTCAGGGTTTAATGTGTTTATTTCGGTATGACTGCATGGTCGGACAGAAAAAAGGTCAAACAGACATTTGAAAAATTTTACTTTATTTATTACACTTTACATTCATGCTTTATAACCTTATAACAAGGCACTTAAAGAAAAATCTACAAAAAAATAACCCTCTAAAAACTAATTAAAGCCAAGGTTATTTTAGTTAACTAAAACTTACGAAACAACTATAACTAAAGAAAATGCTTTAAAAAAAAAAAAAGAAAAGAAAGAAAACTAACTGAAACTGTATTTTATGTTTAGAAAACTAAAACTAACTATAGCAAAAATGGCTTTCGTTTTAGTCTTTGGTAATTAATTTAATGCATGAGCCTTTGGGGATGATTTTAAATGTGATTCTTAAGTAATTTATTTTGATATTAAACAGAATAAGGACGTTTGAAAGTGTTTCACGCAGAAGTGACGTAATCTAGCAGCAGCTAATAGGAAAGCACCTTCAGATGAGGTTAGCTCCCTGGTGTTTTTTAAATATTGCATACAAGTAATACACATTTAAAAAAAAAAAAAAAAAAAAAAAAAAAAAAAAACTAAGTCTAATACTGCAACTAACTAAAACTAAGCATTTATTAAATAACTAAAACTAATAAAAACTAACAGAACTATCCTGAAAACTAATTAAAACTAACTCAATTTAAAAAACAAAACTCAAAATGAACTAAAATAAAATAAAAAAATCCTAAACTATAATAACCCTGATTAAAACTAACACTAAAGTCAAAACTAAATAAAAACTAACTATAATGGAAAACTCTAAACTATTATAAGAATATTCCACGGAATGTGAACTTCAAACTTGTTTTTAGTGGCGCTTAAGTATGTGTTTGTGCATTACGCCTCGAACAACCTTCACCTCACCCATCCCCCATCTCACCAGCTTTCAGATGGTGGCAAGGTCAGCCTCCTCTTGACCTCCGCGTTCCACAGCCCGGCACCACGAAAAGACCACACACACACATAAAACACACACAAACATCACCGTCACCCTGTGAGGAACGCAGACAATTAAGTTGAAGGCTTGATGCATCCCAAAGGCAACAATATTTTGGGGACCCCAACACATACATTCTGCATTATATATAGGAGTATGTACAGTAAGACAGACCACCATAAAGGCTTTTATAGTGTGTGAGCATGTGTGCCCTCGAATACACTGCAGTTGACCGTGTGTATGTGAGCAAATGGGATTTCATGTCGAGGCTGCTGACAATTTAGCAGTAATTGTAAGTGGAGACCTACTGAACCGGGTAAAGTGAGTTTTTTTTGTGTTTTTTGGACATCAATCTTTATGGTTTCAAGACCTTCGACCTTTTGTCTTGCCTGTGACCTAATCAAAGGGAGAGGACAAAACAAGCATCCTTCAGTCATTCATCACTCCATCTCTGTCCCCTTAAAGAGCGCTCTGTCTGTCGTAAGGAGAAATCAATGTGGACGGAGGGACACAAAGACCACAGGAACACACACACACACATAGCGCTAATGAAGTAAAAAAAAAAAAGGGAAAGAAAGAAAGAATCTTCGCAGAGAACTTCTTTACGAGTACTGTGGAATGGCAGTCATTTGTTGGGGTCCAAAGTTCTTGACCTTGAGAAGAATGAAATGAAAGGATTTGAAAACTTTAAAATGAAGTGTTGAACTCCTTCATCTTTAAAAATGTGAACAACCGTATATAGTACTCATCAAGTGTATGAATTGAATACTGCACATTGGAATTTATTGTTCACCAAAGGCGGTGATTCTGTCAGGATGGCAGTATACACTTGAGGCAAAGGAATGATTGACTGCACCAATCAGGAACATCTTTCATGCTTGAGGTGGAAATTGTCAGAGAAATGGTTTTATCAGAACAGGACGAAATTGGGAGCTTGTCTTTGCCTCTCTAGACTTGATCCTGGAAGAGACATTGGGATAATGACCCATTAACTTTTGCTTTCTTCTTCTTTTGGTATTTTTCCATCCATCCATCCATCCATCCATCCATCCATTTTTTTAACCGCTTGCTCCTCACAAGGGCCGTGGGGGTGCTGGAGCCTATCCCAGCTGGCTTCAGGCAGTAGGCGGGGTCCACTCTGAAATGGTTGCCAGCCAATCGCAGGGCAACCAGAGACGAACAACCATTCACACTCGCAAGCACACCTAGGGATAATTTGGAGCGTCCAATTAACCTGCTATGCATGTCTTTGGAATGTGGGAGGAGACTGGAGTACCCAGAGAAGACCCACGTAGGCAAGGGGAGAAACAACTCCACCCAGGAAGGCCGGAGCCTGGACTCGATCTTGCGTCCTTAGTGCTGGGAGGTGGATGTGCTAACCACTCACCACCGTGCCACGGAGTATTTTGCTAGACTAGTGCAAAAAGAAGAGAGTGTTTGCCCTGTTGTGCACTCTTGTGAGAGGGAATGCAGCTGACTGCCAGCTAACCGAAGTGGCTCACACGTGTCATGTTTATATATGGAATATGATGAGCTCCGAAACTGTTTGCTTTCACCAAAATTGCGTTACACCACCTGCACCACAATTTAGACCTGCTTTTAACTAGTCTAAATTCTAATCTACTTTTGGTCACCAAATTGCCAGATTGTAACAGAATACGCCGGAATGCCTATCGAGGTGCAATGTTATCTGCCAAATTCACCAAACACGGTCAACTCGACTTACGTCAGCATGAAATTGAAGATGCACCCATTTTTACGCCGAGCACATGGGCAACTGCCTACGAAAATAGGGCTCACAGGCCTCTATTTTTATGACCAGCCCAAGTCTTGCGCGAGGTGCGGTTTGAATCTGCATGGAGGAAGGGTATGTGTGTTTGCGTGAGTGTGTCATGTTTTGGTTTTGTGGGGGGTGGGATTTTGTTTTCTTTTGGTGTTTTTGGGTGTTTTGTCATGTGTTCCTTGTCTCTTCCCTTGTCCCGTTATGTCAAACCACGTCCACCTGAGTGTGTCTTCCCTTCCCAGTGTATCCACCAATCAGCTTCCCTTGCCACTTGTGTCTTGCCCAGCTGTGTCTAGTCATTGTCAATTAGCCTGTGTGTATTTGGTCACCTGTTTTCCGTTCGGTTCTTGTGGAGTCATTGTGCATGTTCATGTTCATGTCCCTGATTTCCATGCCATGCCTTGTGTTTGTTTTTGATCTTGTTAATTTTTTCCATAGTCCCTTGTTTACATTGTTTGTTAATTAAATCCCTTTTTTACTTGCATCCCTGCCTTGCCCTGTTTTTGTTGCCCCCTGCATTTGGGTCCTGCCTCCAACACCGCCACATCGTGACAGAGTGTGCGCACGCTCATGTGTGGTCTTCTGTAATGGAGCAGTACGTAATCCTCGTTAGCAACCGCCACTAAAACCTGAAGGGCCTTCAGGATATGAGCACCGGTTTCAAGAGCCGCATTTGCCACCGCATTCTTGCAACCAAAAACACAACACTCAAGTCTCTCTCTCACGCACAAGTACACAAAATAGCCCCAGCACACACTCTCAACAAGCACTTTTGTGTGTGGGCAGCTAACAGGATTGTCGAAACAGGATTCCGCGTCCTCAGTGGAGCTGAATGCAAATGTAGTCATTTTGCATCGGAAAGGCTATACCCAGTTTTTCGTCGGCGTGATGAACTAAGAAATGGCCTCAAGGTGATGACGGTGCGAAGATGATAGGCAGTCATTCTCCTTTCCATCCACTTTTAGCGCTGTAAACAGTTGGCATCATGTAATATTTTGTTTCACCTTCCTTGTGTTGCCCATGATCCTGTGTTGTTTTAATGTTTGGTAACCCAGATCCACCCCCACCCCCACCCCTTTTTTTTTTTTTTTTTTTTTTTTAATTAATCACCATCACACACGACACACACAGGCACAGCAATGAAACTTTCTCCTGGAGTTTTCACAGCGAAAACCAAACAAACATAAAACGCATAAGATGGATGGCGGTACGGAGGAGGAGAGAAAAGAGGGAAGTTATTTTCTCAGGTTTTTGAGGCTGCGCCGCATGCACTTCTGACAGGTGGGAGGGGAGATGAAGCGTGCATTGTGTGCACTTGCTAATTGGCATTGTTAGCGGGGACCATTCGCCGTGAATGGCGGAGATAGCATTAGCGCGCTTTCTGCACAGTGAGCGGTACAGATAGGCAGGAAACGCGCGTCACAGGCAAAGGCTGCTTATGCTAAAGGTACGTAAGGTCTGATAAACTTGTAGGTCTTTAATGGGCTCAGTGGGAGGAGGAAGGCGAGGGGATGGGGATAAAAATAAAAAAAAGGTCTAAAGTAGAGCGCAATAGTCAGGCTATTCTCTAAATACTCTGAATAAAAGCTCTATGGGACTCATGAAGCCAGGTGACACACGCAGCAGATAATGAGCCATTGTGTTGGTGTGCGCGCGCGCGTGTCAAACTTGTGTGCACTTGAGGTGTCAGGTAACACGCAAGGTGTGTGTTACAAGCCACTGGCCACATGAATACAGCAATGGATACATTTACACACACACACACGCACCTGCATATACACACTTCGGGCTGTTCTTTTTTCTAAGCGCTGTACAGCACATCTGATTTGTTTTGTAAAAATGTGAGAGTACGTGATCGCCCCAGGAATGCCATCCACCTACACTATATTTCAATTGAACTTCAAGAAAAAAGACCCTTGACTCTGTATTGCTCCTAGTCTCTATACAGTACGTATATTTTACACAGAGCTATTTCAATGGCCTCACTTTCAGTGTGGTTGACAGTGAAGGATATGACTATGAATCAAGGTCCAATGAACTCTCCAAGATTCTTGAAATCCCTTCACACAAAAGGGTCGCATGACCTGAGGAAGCTTTTGTGAGGTCGCATAAAAACAAAAGTATATTTTTTTCCATCTCAAACATATTGCAATAACGTAGGTGAGCATTAAAAACAACCCGAGATGCACCCTCATCTCGACCCCTCAGGTGACATTGCATTAGAAACCGTTATCATTGTAATTGCGTTGCACCGTGGGCCCAGGAATACTTCAGAAAGTAATTGCCAGTCATCGATGTTTGTCGCTATATCTATAACTTAAAACTCTACCACGCAAAGCAAAAGCCGGATATCCAGTGCCGGACTGGGCCATCTGGAGGGGTGGGAAAATTCCCGGTGGGCCATCCTATATTTCGGGCGTGAATCAGCAGGCAGGATGTGGTGGACCATCCTATATTTCGGCGGCAGGAATCGGCAGGCAGGACTGGCAGGCTTTCGGGCATGAATTGGCAGGCGCAGGAGGACACGTCGTTTCAAAATAGCACAGGCGGTACAGGTAGTAGCCAACAAATAAAGATTATTTAAGCCATCTTATGTTCACTGTCACATTGTCATTCAACTGTAAATCCAATCACCCTTACAGGCCATTATATATAGCACTAAATGTCTGCCTTTGTTACTAAGGGTGTCACCAAGTTACAATAATTTAACATCAAAAATAGCAAAACTTGAATCCACTAATAGAAACAATAAAGAATATAACTATATTTAACCTTGTCTGTACAAAAATAACACATAAAAGAGGCAAAACACAATCACAAGTGTTACTCGTAATAGTAACAAATAGGGGTGTTAAAAAAAATCGATTCGGCGATATATCGCGATACTACATCGCGCGATTCTCGAATCGATTCAATAAAAAAAAAATCGATTTTTATTTTTTTTTATTTTATTTTTTATTTTTTTTTAAGAGCTCAGAATTGTTCATTCGGTAGTCTTACCGATTCAACGTCTTATCATCATTGCCTTTTTTTGTTTGTTTGTTTGTTCTTTGTGTGTGTGAATCGATTTTTAAACTTCCATTTTTAATGGAAAAATATTCAACAAAACGTCTGACTTCGGGTTAGGATTCACACCTTGAGCATGGAAGAATGTTATATGAACGGAACATTAAGCCTTAATATTTTATTTTAATGCTGTTCAAACATGAAACAGATTACAACCTCTATAAGACTGAAATTTCAGATAAATAAATAATACATTTTCATATAAATCTTACACTCTACAAGCTTACTGATTAGTATTTTCTAAATTTTAATGAAAAAAAATCGCAACAATCGAGTTATAAATTCGTATCGGGATTAATCGGTATCGAATCGAATCGTGACCTGTGAATCGTGATACGAATCGAATCGTCAGGTACTAGGCAATTCACACCCCTAGTAACAAAGCATGGTGGGAAAGCCTCCTTTGGTTACCATTGCTCTCTTCAAGTCAGCTCAGTCGTGTGCACCAGAAGTGGTGAGAACACATTTCAAAATAAGAGTACTAACAGGAAGTACACAGTTAGCTGCCTTAATTTTGATTTAACTTCTTTCAGTAAGTGTTTATTGGGAAGTGTAAAATGTCTTCTCTCATTTGATGTACATTTGCTTCGTGGTTCCTTTTTTTTTTTTTTTTTTGCCCATTTTATGTTCACATACTTGGTCAAATAAACAAAGTCCGTGCTCTTGTAAGAGCATTTAATTGTAAATTACATTTTTGATCAAATGCAATATGAATATCATTGGAAGGAATGCTCATATATTTTACATTGATACACAAACTGTAAAATTGCAAATGTGAACTAAAGCGGGCCGGTCTGAGCCCTAAAACTCCAGGGCTGAAAATGAGTCCCAGTCCGGCCCTGCATATACCAACAACACCCAGAAATGCCGCCGGGCCCGAGCTCATCCAAGATGGACTGACGCAAAGTGGAAAAGTGTGCTGCGGTCTGACGAGTCCACATTTCAAATGGATTTGGTTAACTTGGACTGTTAATGCTGAAAATGCTGAATTTCCTGTGGTGCTATTTGCAATTGGGACGCTAACCTTCGCAAACTGAATGCCTCATTCACTCCAAATCTTCCTCTCTTAATCACGTTGTTTGTTTTAGAAATGAAATGAGAGTTATGTTTGGATGTATTGGGCTTGGCGTATGCCGGCAATTTGATTGCGGAATCAAGATGGCCTGAAGCAAAGCGACTTCCCCTTTCCCGTATGTTGCTTGTATGGATTTACAGTTGCTTCTAATGAGCCTCGTTATTTCTTACTCCAGTCCATTACAAATCCCTTAAGATAGACAGCATGTTGTTGGTCTGTATTATCCTTCTCGAGCTCAACTGAGTAGCATTTCATTCCGCTGCCAGCAGTCATAATCCTCCGACCAGCACGGCCCTCATAGAGAGTCAAACAGATGATGTGCAACCAGATGGCAAACGTAAGATGATGCCGGCGTAATGATGCATTTGAGTCGCAGTGGTAAATAGCAGTTTATTTAACAAGCATCACATCATAGCAGCACTTTCACCCTCTGCCATCGCTGTGTTTCTTCCTCCTCTTCATCCCTCTCGCTCTTCTGTCGGCCTCTGCGGTTACAGCAGAGAGCATTAATAATAATAACAATGATAAACAGAGAGCGGCGATAACCACAGCAGTGTGTGTATAAGAGGCCCTCACGCTCCGCCGGCTTACAGCGCTTAGCCCCCATTAAAGACGGGATGCTGAGGGGCGGGTGGCGGGAAAATAAAAAGCTGTTATTTTGCATGATATTAACCACATGAAAGCGTGCCAGGACAGTAAAACTGGCTGAAGACGGAGGGGGGTGGGAGAGGGAGATGGCGGAATAAAGTAAATAGCGGATGGCGGACTTATCGGGCAGAGCACCGTCAAGACGCGTGCGCACGCGTGCGTTATCGTGCGCAACACTGTCAGGCGGCCTATTGTTTGGGAAGTGATAAAAGGCAATTTCCAGAGTCCCTTGTAGAACCGCATGCTTGGCTTAATTTGAGGGCCATTTTCCATAACAATGTTGACAGTTTATACCGTACATCTCTTCTTCTGTAGAAAGTCTTCGTCTGTATTCCCTTGTTTCCCCTCCTCATCCTTCCCGTACGCGTCTTTTCACTTTGTACTAACCTGCATTCATGTCTGTGTTTATTAGTATGTCACCCCCGTGTTTGCCGTATTCCCTTTGAGGAGGCAACAATAGCTGATAGACTAATACCTGTCAGTAACGGCGCGCGGCTTTCTGATTGGAATGTTTTTCCCTCTGCCCCGTCCTAATCTCGTACTGACACAGAGCATTGCGAGCTGCCATCAGAGGAGAGCGTGTCCTCTCATCATGGTGAGAGAGGGCCTATTAGAGGAGCTGAGGGTGATGGGAGCCAGGGAAAATAAGGGAAGAGATCGCAGGTTCAGGGCAGGATAATTGACACGGATGCTCCGAATGCCTGTGGAGGAGTTTTTTTGTTTGTTTTGTTCCCCCCCCCCCCCCCCCCCCCCTCTCAAAGGCCTTTAGAGCAAAAAGCAAACAAGACTTTGTGCACAAATGCGCGTTCGCAAACATGTACAGTGCATTCATGTGTTTTCAAAAACTCACGTGCTCTCATTTGCTCGTCTGTGCGCTGCGCCCTCGAAATAAAAACTGATACCTGTTATCCATAGTGTGTGTACATAGCAGACAAAGGGCAGAGAACACAATTCTGACAAAAAAGGAAGACTGCAATCTTGTTTCTTGACTTTGGGTGAGACAGGAAACTGTACAGCAAAATGAAACTATCAATTATACCTTCATAGATTCCCACTTTCTTGATGGCACTCGGCCTATTTCCTTGGCCAGTCAAACTGTGCTATTTATTTGCGACTGTGCTCACTGTACGAAGGAAACCTAGCTAGTTGTCGTAGTAAAACGTGGTGCATCCAGCTAAACCAGCACGCATGTAATAGGGCGTAACATAAGTGTGTGGTGAAGTCCTTCCGAGTTGTCTCACATTCTGCTGCATCTTCTCCTGATTTGTCACAGATCTCACGGTTAGCTTGGGTGCATGCTAGCTGTTTCGTCATGTTCAGTGTAGCGGAAATTACTGCTGAGGAGGGCTTACCTCATGTCAGACTTCCTTTTTCTTTTGTTGCCATAAGTATCGGTGGCTGGTATCGGTAGCTTCCATGAGTACCGGATATCTAAAATAAAGCTGTTATCAGCGTGATAATTTCGAGAGGAAAATAGTGTGCTGTTAAGCGCAGATTAAATTTAAGTAAAAAAAGAAAAAAAAGTGGATCTAAAAATGATCATTCTTTACTCAGTGAAAATGTGATTTTGTCTTTTGTATTGTATTTATTATTTGTAATATAATCATAATTTTGTTCTTCAAGCAAGCAAAAATACAAAATTACATATTTTAGAGTTCGATCATTTCTTTAGTCTGCTCAATTAAAAAAAAAAAAAACACTGGAAAAACTGGAACATTCATATTAAGCATTATTTTTTACTGTATTGCAATTTTTCTGTGAAAATATTTTGTTTCTATCTCATGTACTCAATTTAATGAGACATCTTGTCTTGTGGGATTTGTGTCTTTTTTTTTTTTTTTTTTTTTGGCAAATGGTATTTGTTACTGTGTCCAAACAATTTTTAAGTACTGTACTATTATTTGTCAAATTCATTTTGTGCTACAAAAATCAGTCCAAATTAATCTTACAAAGTTTTTAGATTAAAATAAATTTGCATCTACATTCTGAAACCTTTTTTAATTGTAATTGAGAAATTGATTAAAACATATTTTTGATCAATGCCTCCAGAATATGTTGTGGACAAATGTTGCTTTTTACTTACTGTACACATTAGGTGCCGTACACCTGCACAATCTAATGAAATCCAAACACGAGCTGCTTTCGAAATTCTTTTACACTGAAAACATGACTTCCGCGTTGGATACTCAGTTTTCATTAACCATGTCAAGGAGAGGTTTTAACATACCAAGAAAAAATTTTAATGTTATTGCAGCTTGCATTGTAAAGCTGCATGGCATGTATAATACATCAATATTTTGATATTAGAATATGAAATGTATGAGTGACATCTTAGAATAAACCTCACGAGCATTTTGGGATTTATTTAAAAAATAAAGTGCATTCGAAATACCATTACAATTAATTATGATACTCTATGCAACTAGATATGTTAATGATAAAACTTATATACTATTTGACAGTATCACTCAAAAGGGAACTTTAAATTCACAAAGTAAAATGTTTACAAAGACTTTGTTTTGGTCAGAAACATTTTCCATTTTCCCACTTTGGACTTTGCTTGGGCCATAGTTATTTATTGTCATAGAATTGCTGAGAGAAAGCCAGAATGACAGTATACAGGAAGCTGTTGCTTTTCTTCTTTCAGCCCTCAAACTTGGACTCACAATCGAGTTGGCTATTGGCAAAGATAAAGCTAAGGTGCTATCTGCTTACTATAATCTATATATAAAAAAAAGAGGAGAAAAGACTGGTGGCCATTCTATTCCTTAAACCTGTTATCATTTTCCAAAGCTGAGCTGCCGCTTGCTTTCTTCCCTGCTTCAAGGCTGTTTTATTGTATTGCAAGCAGGGAGTCTTCTTATTGTAAAGTATTTTTTTATCATCATATTTTATTGTCTGGGGAGACATCCTCGGGCTGGTGGTCTCGTGAACAAAGCCAATGAGGATGGGATTGATAAAGACACTTTAATGGGACGCTATCTGCCCTTGATGGGACTTCAATACCAAGTGGATATGTGACAAACTACTCTGCGCTTGAAATGTTGCAGACAGAAAAAAAAAAAAACAACATAAGGAAGACTTTTGAATGGAACATTAGAGACATTTCTCCCTCATGTAAAGCCTTTTGGAGGACTCATAAGGTAAATAATGTGTGCGGGGACAGGCCCGAACAATCGTTGCTCTCCTCACTTGATCCTGTCCTCCTCCCCGTTACAAATGGCCGCCCGTAGGAAATGAGAGGATTGTTATTTCAAACTTAATAATGTTACACGACTCCATTAAGAAAACGCTGCTCTATCAAACTCCCACAATCTCCGCAGATAATTTAATCACCAAATGCCAAACTGCCACGCCACATTTAGGTGTAATTTTCATCCATGCAAAGGTAATTTGTTTCGGTATTATGAATTAATTAAAGCCTAACAAAGATGGAGGAGGCTGTAGAATGTCTAATCAACAGACCCTTGAAGACTGATTGATTCTTGCTCCTCCACACTGCGGCCTATCATGCTTTGTCCTCCGCGTCTCATCTCGAAATTGCTTCTACCTTTGCGTAGTGGCTCTGTTTTCCTCTTCACATCGTACACTGTTTGCGTGAGTGGGTTGATGTGGACATTAGAGAAGTGTAGGCGACGTCTTGTGTAGTCTGTCCGATGGTCGGATTCTGCGGGCGCCAGTCCCGTTTTTTTACTTGGCCACATAGCATTTAATAAGCACCATCTGTGTTACTATAACGGTTGTTTATCACACTTTTGGGAATTATTTATATATATCCATGCAGAAAACTTAATTCATCTTGGGTTAGGGTAATACAATATTAAGTGTTTGAAATATTGACACTTTGAGCATTTTCATTTTGGGGTGTACTCACTTTTGTTACCAGGGGTCTAGCTGTCAATGTCTGTGTTTTAAATTATTTTGAGGGAATAATACATTTTAAGATTTAAGATGTCATTTTCAGTGTTGTCCCATAAAAAGCGATGTACTGACTTTTGTGATATACTATATACTTTAAAATATGGATGCTATATACCCCTTTTTTTTTCAGACCAAATCCAATATGACTACTCAACTCTTCAGTAGTCACTGATACCGATACCAGGTACCAATACCACTAGTACTATTGATAAATAACATTTCCCCCTAAAAAACAATGACAGATAATTTTAAAGAATGAACTATATATCCCAAATAGCATTTTTCCTTAAAATTGCGTGAAATGAATGGCAATTTTCTACTCTTCTAATTTGTCATTATCAACAGTGGTGTAGTGGTCCCTGGAGAAGTGGGTATACAGTGTTCCCTCACTATAACGTGGTTCACTTTTTGCAGCCTCGCTGTAGCGCAGATTTTTTTAGTCCAATTTTGCATGATTTTTTTTTTTTTTTTTTTTTTTTTTTTTTACAGTAATGTACCTATTTTATAAAATTCATGAAGGTTCTAACATTGAGAATGTTTAAACAAAAGAGACATGTAAATGCCTCGATGAGAAAAGTGTATAAATTGTGTGGTGAGGTGTTTTAGAGCCTTAAAACATTTATAATAAATGTAAAACATCAAGCTAACTGCTTCGCGGATTTCATTTATTGCGGGTATTTTTTGGAACCTACCCCCAGCGGAAAACGAGAGACCACTGTACTCACAATTTCACTTTTTTAGTTTTTAAAGTAGTCTAGAAACTACGTCCTTTTTTAGAAATTGTGATGTAAGAAAAATTACTTGTACTTGCTACCAGCCTAGCTACTCTAAAACTATAGATCATGTAGGTTATTATGTAACCGGAGACGTCCAACCCGAGGATTGAACCCACAACGCGAGCAAGTGTCCGGTGTATGAGAGCATAGTGTTTCCCATAAGCTAAAATTTTGGGCCGCTGTAACTGCTCAGGATTTTATTTGAAGGCTGTTGTTCCCGGCATGAGCCGCCCTAATCCGGGTATCAGTACTTGGCCATCTCTAATTTGAAGCATAATGCGAATCTTTAAACAGTTCAGAATGACCAGAACAGATAGATGATCAATTCACGCCGCTTTCGCTAGCTGGGTGTAAACATTTGTGTTAATTGTATTAATTTAGGAGATATAGGCCTACAACTGTCACGGATGAAGGTGTGTGGATGTGGAGGATGGACCCAAAGGCGAAGAAACAAGGCAGGGAAACAGAACGGAAGGGCAACGTGAGGAACTTTATTTCCAGCAAAGACAGTGACAGACAGGACGGAACGGAACGTGAGCAGACTGGTTGCCATGACTGGACTTAATGCGGACATACTGGGCATGACGTGGACAAAATTGGCAGGACAGACTTGGCAGGAGGTGCGTGAGACACTTGACCCAACAGCAACAAAGCACACCACGACACGACAGGACAGGACAGGACAACGCGTGAACAAACACCACTGACTAAATACAACACTAACGAGACACTAACAAGACACACCTGGGAAACACAGCAGGCAGAGGGCACTAATTAGCAACACACACGGGGAGGAGACACACACACAGGTGGACGAGGTTAACTATGACAAGACTAGGGGAGACAAAACCGGACAACAGACAAACACCCAAAACCAAACCAAAACCCAACCCCCCCAAAACCGAAACATGACAACAACACAAGATAGCAAAGGAGATGATGTCAAATGTTAACTCAGAACTTCATGAGTATTCTCGGAGCTGCCAAATGTACAACCATTTTTTGAAACTAGATTTGTTGTGAATTGAATGAGCAAGAACATAATCCATCTGAAAGGAATTTCCAACCAAACTGTTTTACACGGTCGTGGTCAAGTTCAGGTGGATACAAATTTAGTTCCATTTTCTTTGGACTTTCAGAGATTAATTTAAAGCCAATATAAGACACGGGGAGATTAATTTAAAGGCCAATCCAAAATCTTGTTGTGATCCTTATCAGCACGCTTTTCATTTATACATTTTTAACGCGACACTTCAACCGTCTTGAAGGTGCTTCGATCATAAACTCTATTGAATCACATCTTACTTCGTTTTTGTCATGATGTAGCGTCCAGTTGATTGTAGTCACTATAAATGGAGTGATGCATGACATTTTAGTCTGATATTGTTACATTCCTTTTTTTTCTACACTGTATATGCTGGCGTGAAACGCATCAGGTTGTCACTCAATCATTCCTGCAGCTGCTTGTCCCAGGGGATAATATTGTGTTTTCACATACACGCGCATGCCGCAGGGTACCTGAACGCGTCCTTTTCACCCCTAAACACGCACTCCCAGACGCAGAGCACAGCAAATAACACAAGAAACTATAAATCAAGGTTATAACATGCCAAAGTCATATGCAGACAAGCCCTTCTCACGCACACGCCACACATGTCACTTGTTATCTGTTTTTCAAATCTCCTGTACACAGTCTTCCAGCTGCACATACACACGTGCATGCACGCTACAAAAATGTTCACACCCAGACGCATACAGTAAATACAACAAATACCTTCGCATCTGCTAGCAACAACACACCTCAAACCGAACCCTTGCTTATGTCAATATTATTCCTGCCAAGGTTGAGATATGTCGGGCATTGGACGTGGCGAAGACAATAGACTCTTGGTTTCTTGACTGAAACTAATATTTTCCAAACACCAAGTACACAACCCACGTTTGAATTGTGGCAAAAAGTGCCGTAAGGAACGTTTTGTTTGCCAGATAGCTGTAGGTGCATTCCTTTGCACTGTCAAGGGGGGAGGTGTTTGGTGATTTCAAAAAAGAAAACTGTGAGAGAAATAGTTAAGCAGAGGCTGGGGTCAGTGTGAAACTGGTGCACTTCAGATAAATCAACCTTGTAAAATAAACATTGTTTCGTGACAGGCAGGAACCTTTTTGATGTTTGGGCTTTTCAAGAGGAAACTCAAGTCGGGTTTGCCCTAAACAATCACAACTACAGTACATATTTAAAGGGTCTACTAATATTAACAATCATGATGAACAAAATAAGTTACAAATATTGACATCCCCAATTTTTGATTGTTCAGCATTTCAAGACATTTCTTATTTAAAAACGAAACATGACATTTGCCCCAATTCAAAAAATAGATTATTTTGCCTGGGAAGACCTTGACAGCCTGACCTCAACACTTTTGGAATAAGCAGAAATTGTAATCACGATGAATAGATAAACTTCCCTGCAGGCAGAAAGTATTCCCATAAGAGTTTCTACTTTAAAATTACATTATAGGACACTATAGGCCTTTATTCTATTAAGCCAGCCGCACAAAGACTACATTTTACAAGCAGTGAATAAATCAATTTCAAAACCCAAATATTAGCAATATTCAGGTTTCGAAAGGCCATGTAAACACTTACAAAACCCCAATTATGCTCTTTGAGTTTTTTAAAACATGGATATGACCCCTATAACGTGACCACCAGAGATGGGCACTTCCGTCGTTATGTCGGCCCATCATTGACGGATGCCCACCTTTCGGCGAGTGCTTTATGAAGTGAAGCCTCAAAAAAATACGGGGACTGACAAGGGCCGTGTGTGCTGACATCCGTCAATTACAGGCCGGCGTTACGACAGCAATACCCACCTCTGCCGAATACTTGATCATATAAACAAGGGGTGGGCAAACCTGGTCCTCGAGGGCCGAAGGGTAATGCAAGGGTTAAGCTTACTGTCATGACTAGGGTCACGCAAGGTTTATGTTTACTGTTATGACTAGGGTCATGCAAGAGTTATGCTTACTGTCATGACTAGGGTCAAGCAAGGGTTATTTTTACTTTCATGACTACTGGTCATGCAAGGGTTATGTTTACTGTCATGACTGGGGTCACGCAAGGGTTATGCTTGGGCCATGCAAGGGTTATGTTTGGGTCATGTTTGGGTTTGGGTCACCGTGAGGTCAGGTGTCTGTTTTAAACTGATGTAATCAGCATCTAGTTTCAACTTGTCAGACGGTATGTGATGTCAGAAGCTATGTGATGTCAGGAATCTTTAATCTCTTTATCTGGTCAACAGCCAATCAGAGAATTCCATGTCAGTCCTGTTTCCTACATGTCTAGCCACAGTCAATCAGATCGATTCGCTGTCTATATAAGCCTGACTGAGAAGTGTGTGTTTTTGTCGAATTATTAACTCTTTTCATGTGTGCACCGCCACAGCCCAAGTTAGCTTAGCGTCTCGTGATTCTCGATACATTCTCGTTGTTTCTCGTCTAGTCAAGTTTGTTCTATGCCTCTCGATGTTATGCGAATAAAGAGTTAGAATCTTATTTGTGTCTGCGTTTTTGAGATCCAACCCCAGAACAGAACGGGAACAGTTGATTCTGTCCCCAACTGATTATATGAAAGGCATGCATTTTAAACAACAGAGCAGGTTTGCATATTAAGAAACGATGATGATTCAAATCCTATTTGGCCACTTTACATGCCTAGTTAGTTAGACCCCAGGAACTCCTGCTGTTAATCTGGTGGCTTGAAGCAGATGACCAATTAAAAATCCTTTGGCAAATACCCAATCAGTGCTGTGAGGATCTTCCTCTCCACAGTACACCACTGTTTTTTTCACAGTCCTCTCCCCTTTTCCATTGTGCCCATCGTGCTGAGCCACGGGGGTCTTTTCACTGCAAATGGACACACGACGACACTCCTGCATGCACAAAAGCACATACACACACACACATGCGCAGCGCACCTTATTACTCTTTATTAATCTGCAGGACGTTAATTGAAACCCCCCTGAGTCTGAGCCACACCTGTATTCCCGCTCTCATTATCATCCAAGGTGCCTTTGGGAGGGGGGTTGGGGGGGGGGGGGGGGGGGGGGGGGATGGTGACAGAAAGGACTTGAGAATCTCTTGTGACAGGCCAGTTCTACATCTACAGATCACAGTGAATTCAACTTAGCACTTGCTTTCTGTCTCCTTGGTAATCAATTGGAAAGAAGAAGGCCGCCAAGATCAAAAGATGAATCTATGAATGCTTGCATGCACAATACATTCTGTGACTTCTAATTTTCATGTGGTCAGGTGCGTTTCAGTTTCTTTACATCTGCCATCACATGGAAATGCCCCCAACAAATGATTGTTTTATGCTCGGTATTAAGGTAGTGACAGATAAATACTGCAGGTGCAGACTGTGAGACGCTTTTTGTCGGGAGAGCACACGTACAGGACTCCTGGATCTGGATCACATTGCCTGGAGCTGCTACAGGTGGACAGGCAGATGCTTTGAGTCACAGTTCCCAATTTACTCACACACACAACAATATAAAAAGCTCTGAGGTCTTTGGTTCTTTCATCTGGACCAAGGCATCAAATCTTATAGTGTGTTTTGCATTTGGTCCTGGTTCACTTTCTATTCAAACTGGTATCTTTTAACGGATACTCAACACAAAACCAACTTATTTTTTTTTGTGCTGATAAATGTTTGTCATCTAATTCTGTCTACATGTCCTGGTCATTATTTTTGACATTTTAGTGCATGTTTGTCGAAAGATTGAATTTGAGGAGAAACTGTCTGTGTTGGCGCCCTCTTCAGGTTAAAAACTGAGATAAACAATTGGCTGTTGGCCTCTAATTGGACAAACACTGATTTACCAAGTTATGTGCACAGTATGATGTAGTCGCTTTGCCACCCAGCACCTCAGTCTTGTACATGCCTCCTTAGTAGAGTCGAGTCTGGCAAGTCCTTTTCACACTGCACTTAGTAGAGCCGATTACATTAACTATTAATGTGCTGCCACGGTGCAATGCTGGAATGCTTTGTCCTCTCCAAAACAGCTTGTATAACAATGGTCGTAATAGCCTGTATTGTAGAATGATACATGGTCTAATACTCAAGTAGAATACTTTAAGGATAATGATTACAATAAATGCTTGTTAGAAATATTTAAGAGGAATGTAGCAAAATAATATTCCAAAGTAATTTGTAAGAATAACGTGCGGTCTAATGAGGCACGAATAATATTTTAAAGGGACCGCAACATGAAAAATCAACTTTTTGGAGCTTTTAGCCATGTTAAAATGCTAATTCTTCACCAAACACATGACCGAAGTGGTGTTTTCCTCCATTCACCCCTCTATGAGAAATTCTAGGTCTTTCTGCTCTCCAAGCACCAGCCCCTTCCAACCTGAGAAAATGAGCTGTTTGCATTTTTTGACGTCATAAGGTGCAGGCATACCCCCGCACCGCCTCTGCAGACTAAATGTACATCAACTTTCTCTGAGATCTCCACGGGATAGTGACAAAAGTAGCCTTTATCAGTAAACATTCTGTCCAAATGAATTCAAAGTAAAACCTTTGCAGTGTTAAACCTAACTGAACGAGTAGAATAGTGGTTAGTGTGTTAGCTATGTAAGCAGCAAGTCCCTGGTTCGGAACTAGCCCAGGTTTGTTTGTTTTGTTTTTTTCCCTCCTTTTCTCTCTCTTCTTCTCTCTCCTCCCCTCGTCCTCCATGATTTCTTATGGCAAGGAGCCATTTTGTTTCAAATGTTTATTGAAGAATTGGGTTGCGTCAAGTTGGGTGGTGTACGCAGATGAGTGCTCAAACGCAGAGCTACAACAGCAAACTACAGTCGGGGGCGCGGAAATCACACGGGGAGAGGCGGGGTTTTACAAACCGGGCGTTTTACTTCCACGTTACAAAAGTGCAAAACACCTAATATTTCATAAAAATGACATCGCCATGGTGTCAAAGGTAAGATTTAATCATTATATGCTTATAGTTAACTTTTGGAAGGGCTTAATATACCGTGGTGTAATCCCTTTTTAAACCGTATGACAAAAATGATATTTAGAATGCCATAACATCAGTAATACTTGAAGTACTATAACAAATCTTTCTCTTGACATCAGTTAGTCTGAGGTCACACGTCACATAGCGGAGCACAAAGTGTGTGTCTTCCAATTTGTGACACTGCACTTTGAATTGAAAAATGTTGAATTCCAGAACGACGTCAGTGACGTCAGACGGTGTGTCCAATACGGGAGGGGTTGACGGAGTAATTCCAAAATCCAAACAGCAAAATATTTGGACAGACTTGGAGAGAGACCTCCGCTTGTTCCAGGGCGCCATCATCCCTGATTTCTGCCCAGTGGGGAACACCAAGAAAACTAAGTGCAGCGTGAAAAGGCATTTGTCCTGTATTTTGTGACAAATGTCAAATTCCCAAACTAAAATTCCCGAGAGCTATAATTGAGAATATATGTTTAAATTTGCTACACACGGAGCCAACTTGAAAAGACAATACTTACAGTACAATACAGGAATGAACAATTATTGTCACACATCACCAGTCTTCTCCACCACACTTTCATGCACTCAAAGAGGGATTTTTCCGAAATGCAACAGGTCCCCGTGGTGACCCTCTTGAGCTTGGGAAAGAGGAAACGGAGCACACAGAGAAAGGTCAGGTGAGATTGTTCCAACACATTGTTGTTTAGTTTCTCTCTCAAAATAAATCCTTGCTACACTTACGATACATCTAAAAGCACTGATGTGCACAGACTGTGCTGCGCAGGTGTTTGAGGTAAGCCCCCTCGGTCCAGACTAACCAGGCCAGGGTTCAGTTTACTTTTCTGGTGACAGAAGTTATACACTACGATGAAAAAGTGTGGGCACATGAGCGTCAATATGTGCCAGGAGGGAAGAGGATCCGATTAATACTACTCTGAAAGTAATTACCTTAATTAAAGCAGTAATGTGTGGAGGCAGAAGGGAGGCAAGAGTGGGGAAAGGAGGGGGGGGGGTGGACAGGAGAGAACCTGCCATCTTTTATGGAGCAGTTTAGGGACTCTGTGATTTAAGGGGCACACTCAACAGTGTGTGGGCGGTGGGCAGAGCAGCAGTTGAGGGAAGGGGGTTGTGGGGGGGAAAAAAGTGGTTTGTTATGGCAGGATAACAGGATAGGGGATCGTTAGCGATGGAGAGATTGGAGGATTGTGGAAAGAAAATCTGTTTCTTTTGCCACTTTGTCATAGCTGGAACATTTCTTTGTACATAGAACACACACAATTGTTCCTCTTGGAGTCAACATAATCTCCCAAGAATTTACTAATAAATCATAAATCATAAAAAAAAAAAAAAGGAAAAAAAAGCTGAACACTATACTCTGATCATGTGGTTTTAACTATATATTATTACTTTGTATCGTGTGAAATGGGTAGTAAATATTTGAAGATAAAATTGATGACTTTTAAAGGGATATTGTTTAACTCATTTGCTCCTAATAACGTGTAAATACGTTTTTTTAATGTTCTAAGTGTCCCGAAGACGTATTTATACATATGTTTGTTTTTGTTTGTTTGTTTTTTTATGCTAGAGCATACAGAAGGCTTTGATGCAGCCTCTCAACTGCAAAGAACGGTTGCAGAAATGGTAGTTATTACACAAACGGCCAGCAGGTGGCAGCAGAGCAAAGGAGATCAACCAGGGCCATGTAGAAAAAAAGCTAAATTACTTACAATTTTGAATAGATTTGTGAAAACTGATTAAACTTAGCTCACTTCTAATGCTAATTGCTGCAAAACGGAAACAGACACATACTTTTTTTCCCTGATGAAAGAAGAGACTTTAATCTTTCTTTTGATAGATCCCATGCTTTTATAGCAATAGAACACAATATTCTGTGGGCCTTGCAAAATCAGTCAAAATCCAGTTAAACGTCCGGGAGCGAACGGGACTGCTTCTGTGAAAATGGCTGGGAGTGAATGAGTTAAGTAGCTTGCATGTCAGTTTTCACTGTCGTTAGCAGGCATTTTT
Source organism: Festucalex cinctus (assembly GCF_051991245.1). NCBI lineage: Eukaryota > Metazoa > Chordata > Actinopteri > Syngnathiformes > Syngnathidae > Festucalex > Festucalex cinctus. Next base: position 16,364,933 of record NC_135418.1, on the reverse strand, counting down.
CCAAGTTCAGGTTCTAGATGGGAGGGGCATCTTATTCACCATGAGCTTCATTTCTTGCGACAGCATTGATAGTGCAGTGGTTCACGTCACTGACTTTCATGTTGCTGGCAATCTATGCCCATTCAAAATTGCCTTGAACTTGACAGTCAATCAATCAAGGAGGGAAGAATAATTTGTCATCAGTGAAACTTGGGGGCCACATAGGACCATACGCTTTGTAACCTGATGTATGACAAAAAAAAAAAAATGCTATTGTAAATCTGTACAGTTATGTGCTCTTAATCTATACCATTTTTTATTCTAAATTTTTAAATGCAGTCCACTATCCTAAACCAACTACAAAATAATCACATACTTTTTTTTTCTTTTTTTTTCACACCCAGTGAAAAGAGCTCTCTTGCATGAAAATGACCATTCAAGGACGGCACAAAACTGGTGAACAAGAAACCAACATTAAATCATTTTGCACATTTCTTCACGAAAAACAACTCACTCTAAATGTTAACACTGTATTATTGAGGTACTATATTTGTCTTGCATATCACCCTAAAGCTGCAAAAAAATAAGACCGACTCACGTCATATTATAGTATAAGAGTATCTAAATTATGTATGCCATCTAGTGGTGTATGGTGATATTACAACTTAAGTCTACAGTTGATCCCTGCATTTTCTTTCTTTCTTTCTTTCTTTCTTTTCATGTTTTGGATTTTTTTACACACTTCATAAAAAATTTATATAGTGTTTATCAGCATTTTTCAACAATTTTTTTTTTTTTGGGGGGGGGGGGGGGGTTGTAAAAAAAAAAAGACACAAATAAAATGTTATTTATTTATTTATTTATTTATTTATTTATTTAAATTAATCAAGAGGCCACTCAGAGTATGGTCACGACCATCCCCAACCCATAACCTCCGATAGAAAATATGCATCCAAGAGAGAGAGATTTTACACTTGTGTATCTCGTGTACTTGTGTATGTGTATTAGGACTGCTTCTATTGTGCATTGGATGGGTGTTGTTTACCATCCATATGTACGAAGGGCCTACTATGTGTGAATGACAACATGTAACTGTGTTAACTCACTGGATAAACATGCACAGTAATCTTTTTCGCATCTTACATACAAGTTGGATGATTGCTCGGGGGAGAAGGAAATCAAATACAGGCCTGTAACAGTCTCTCATGTGTCCTGCACACATCTTACAGGTGCGTGCACGTGTGTGAGTTTGAATTGAATAGCATCTCCTTCGATGTAGTGATAATAAAAATAATAACATCCCTGACAAAATATTCATAAAGGTAATGATGAATGCCATATTTCTCAGAGAGATACATCAGACGACGTCTCGGCTAAAGGAAAACAGAGAGCGACGTTTCCCACACCCTCAAATTATCTGCCGCTTTCACAACTCACTGATAGCATAGATGAGAGCTGAGGAAAATGGACACACAATTATGCTCACTTGTCGTATATTAATACTGCTTCTTGACATCTTCCATGGACCCTGGGCTGTCATCTCTTTGTCTGCTTTAATTGAAAATTAATGGTTAGTGCGTTGCCAGGGCAACCGCGGCAGCAATGATGGTAAGTGAGTAACGTTGGAGCAGACACCAGTGGCATTGTTTGTCCTGTCTGACCTTGGAAGTCAAAGTAGAGGACAGGCAGACGAGGACAAAAAAGACATTAAAAAAAAAAAAGAATGGAGTGTTAAGGGTTGAATGCTGCGCGCTGGAGCGGGGAGGAAAAATAAAATAAAGTTATTGTGGCCATGCTTTTTGCCAGGTAAGGAGAAAAAAAATCCAGTCCAAGGGGTGACTGAAGATATGATGTCAAAATGCCAAATGGAGAGAATTATGTTTGAGTACAAGAGAAGAAAAGGACTGTGAGTTTTCTGTGGAGTCTTTGTGTTGATGGAGTCAGAGGGCATCTTATAGCGCCATAATCATCTGGACACGTGTTTGTGTATTTTTGTGGATGTGTGTGGACATGTTGGTCCTTATGTTTACAAATCAGCCAAATGGACAATGACATAAAGGCCAACTATCTTCACATTAACACCAATGCATAGATGTCAGTTGTGGGGGCTACAATATACTGTAGATCAGAGATGTCCAAACTACGGCCCGGGGGCCATTTGCGGCCCGCCGTCCATTTTTCAGTGGCCCGCGACATATGCTAAAAATGGCATTTGACTCAGTTCAAATAAAATAAACAAAACAAAAATGTTTGGAGATGGTCAAAGTAAGAAGGGAGGGTATAGAAAAACAGGTGCCACTAAAGGTTATTTTAGTTAACTAAAACTAATGAAAAAAACAAAAATTAAAAAACCAATATTGTTACAGAAATAAAATAAAACTGAAAATGCTTTTTAAAAAATGAAAACTCACTGAAACTACATTTTATGTTTACAAAACTAACTAAAACTAACTATAATTATAGCAAACGTGTCCTTCGTTTTAGTCTTTGGTAATTAATTTAATGCATGAGCCTTTGGGGATGATGTTAAATGTGATTTTTAGTTGATTTATTTTGATATCAACCGGAATAATGATGTTTGAAAGTATGTCACACAGAAGTGATGTCATCTAGCAGCAGCCAAAAAAAAAAAAAAAAACTAATACTAATACTGAAACTAACTAACTAAAACTAAGCATTTTTTACTATATTAAATAAATATTAATAATATTAATATAATTTAAACTATAATAACCCTACTGCCATATTTCAAATAAATTGGTTTATATACTGTAGCATTTTTTTAAGTATGCAAAAACACAAATAAATTATTTGTACAATTTTTAGGACTAAACATAATTTCTCTTCATAACATTATGTGGCCCTTGCGTCCTTCTGATTTTCTGTATGTGGCCCTCAAATGAAAAAGTTTGGACACCCCTGCTGTAGATAGAGATAAAGGGTTGTTGCTAATGAAATGATAATACTTTGTTGAGAGGTGACAGCAAAATCATTGAGATTTCATTTGTTTCACTAGTAACCTGCATCACTCACAAAAATCTTATCTGTCTGAAATGATTTATAGCTGATCAAAGAAAAGTGGACCAATCATACATTTTAGATGACTCAGTGTTACTAGCTGTGTTTGTGGTTTAGATGTGACATAGGTGAACAGAAATGGCAAAACTTGAAAACATTTGAAAATGTCACATCTATAGTTTAGTTTAACTGGACAACCTCTCACCATTAAAATATGAACAAAACATCTTCAATTCAATTCAATTCAATTCAATTTATTTCATTACTTAAAAAAAAGAAATGAAAAGAGACAGAAAGAAGTAAAACTTACGTTATCTGCCCCTGCCCCTAATAAAATAATAATAATAATAATAATAATAATAATAATAATAATAATAATAATAATAATAATAATAATAATAATAATAATCAACACAAAGTAAATGACAGCAAGCGGTCAAGACGCTTTCAATATAGCAATTCTATATAATAATTAAGCAGCATGTCCTTGAGCTTTCTGTATTTTTTCCAATAATTGAGCTTTTGTAAAGTTTTTAAAGATACAGATAGACTGAGAAGATTTTGTTGTCCAATCCAGATTATTCCATAAACTGACACCGTGAGTTGAAATGCATCGTTCTTTTTGTTTTGTTCCATTTTTTTTTTTTTGAGAAAATATCTGTTCTTCTTAATTTATACTCACTTTCTCTTTCTCTTTTTTTTTTTTTTTTTTTTTTTTTTTACATTTAATTTGTATATTAACTGGTAAACTTTCATGATGGGCTTTAAACATCATCTAGAGATTGTTAAACTCCATCAGTTCATTACATTTTAAAGTTTTTGTTGTATAAATAATGTTCTTCGTTGTATAAATAATGGATTAGTGTGATCTCTGTATCCGCAGCCGCAAACGTCACAAATAGCACTTTTGGAATCGGTCTGGGATTTGGCTGCACACCCCCACACTTCAACGCAATAGGTCAGGTATGGAACAATCAATTAATTATATAACAAAAACAAAGCATTCTTGTTCAATTATTTTGTAGCCTTGTGTAAAACCGCTACAGTTTGTAATACCTTAGATTTGACATATTCTATATGTGGTTTCCATGTTAGTGTTCATCAGTCATAATACCTAAAAACTTTATTTCATTAGTCCTTGCACTGACAGTGTTGCTTCAACATCAATATTCCTAAAGCTAAAAATCATAAATCTGGTTTTAATCATTAATCAGGTCTTCTCAACAGAAAAAATAAAATAAAATGTTAGCAGCCACTTCAATGCCGCAAATTAAAATGCTGTTTTCTCGTGCTCTGGTTAATCATAGACCCTAACAGTGTCCTTTGTAACACCTGCAGTTACAGACTGAATGGTAAACTGATTTCAAACTCTAGCACCAGACAGGCGTGAACTGTAAAACCTCACATTATGCATCACTCATATTAACTTAATTAATTTTTAAATGTAAATATTGACAGTAGTTAAGATGTATGCTATTACTGGAATGATTCACACTCTAAAATATTTTGTCACATCACAATCAGTCACAGAACTAGTTGCAACTTGTCAGAAAGTGTGTAGCTAATAGATTATCATCGATTTGAAACAAAAAAAAAAAAAGAAAAAGGGAGGGGGGCAGTGAATTAGCTTGTTCTTGCACGTCAGTTGCTCCAGTGTTTCAAAAATTATTCGAACAGATGTACTTTACTTTGGTAATAAGAAAAAAAACCATAAACATCAGTTGATCTTTTTTCAGTTTTACATTGTGAAAAACTTCCATGGATCATTTTGGGAGGTGTTTCAGTACAGTGTTTTTCAAAATGACTGACAAAAAAACAAAAAAAAGATTAAATTAGAATTTTAAGGACACTCATTGAGTAGTTTTACACCCCTGCAAGCTGCTTGAATGCAATAATAGCACTTGGTAAAGTCTAATTTTCTGCCAAGGGCAAACAGCCCTAATTTGGATTGGCACCAAATGATGCTCCAACCTCATGCACATGCCTGCAACTAACTTAAGATGACAACTGTATTAGCAGCACTGGCGACGTACTTGTAAACAATGTGGAAACTACCGACTACATTTTTGCAAAAATATTATTATTCTTCACAAGATTTCCCGAAATATTACTGTCACCAAACCCAATTAAATAAAACAGCCGAGTGTCTGCAGGAAAGCTGTGACTGTTTCTTGAGCGGATGACAGATGGAGACTTACTGAAAGTCTCAAACTATGAGTCAGTTTGTGTGAGGCAAAAAAAAAAAAAGTCACTTCATGTGGATGATATGGAAGATTGAGGTAAGAAATTGGGGATGGAGAAAGATAGAGAGGTTGTGAGAGCGAATGAGGCCAATGGATCACTTTTCCATATTGCATGTGTAGCTGAATCCATCATCTTGGGGAGCCATTATATGCGTCATTCACATCAAACTTTCCAAATTAAAGAGTCACCTCATCTCCTCTACTGTACTCTGCTCGCTAATCCACGCCCTCCTTCTCTGTTACTGTTTAGCCTGCGTGCACCCTCACGTGCACGCCAACTTCTCCGCTCTTTGGAGTAAAGTTGCTGAGAGGGCTCATATATGATGTTTTTGTAGCTGCAGCGTCGCCTCGGGATGCAAAACACATCTCCGAGCTGCCAGATGAGGCCTTGGTGGTTATCTTATCTGATGCGAAAAAAAAAGGGGGTGGTGAATTTTATTTGCATGCTGCATTGATGTTCAAATAGCTGTTTGAATGCTTCCTCAGCAGCCCGGACAGACTGTGATTGTGTGGCTGGCGAGCAAACAAGTGTATCAGATGATATCAGCCGTGCCCTACTTAACTAGCCCGGGTGAGACGTGCAAGCGCGTCAGACTGTGTAAACTTCACTCCACTTCTACGTACGTCTTTCTCGAACTTCGCTTCTCAGTAACAAACAAGTCCGCAACTATGCATCTATTTAAGTCTCAAAATCCACCCATTTTTGTCCATCTCAGGGGGCGGCCATTTTCCTACTTGCTGTCGACTGAAAATGACATCACAGTTACTCAGGGCTCAGGTAATGACCAATCACAAGTTGAGCCATGATTGGCTGTTATCCGAGTCTTGAGCAACTGTGATGTCATTTTCAGTTCACAGCAAGTGACAAAATGGCCGCCCCCTGAGATGGATAAATGCAATATTCATCTGAATACTGTGTTTAGATGTGTTTAATGGAGGTAGATATTAACATATTATTGGTTGAATTTCCTTTAAGCTGCAAAATCCACCAATTTTATCCATCTAAGGGGGCGGCATCACAGTTGTCCAGGGCAGGTAACAACCAATCAGTGCTTAGCTTGTGAATGTCACATGAACAAACTCAGAAAACAGGTGAGCTGTGATTGGTTGTTACCTCAGCCCTGAGTAACTGTGATGTCATTTTCAGTTGGCAGCAAGTATCAAAATGGCTGCCAGCTGATATTTTGGGGAGGTTCTGTTTGGTTCATGTTCCACAAACACAATATTCATCAGAATGATGTGTTTAGACTACTAGTGTGGGCATATATTAAAATCCACCGGTTTTTATTAGTGTTGTTCCGATACTGTTTTTTGGCTCCCGATACCAATACCGATACCCAGCTTTGCAGTATCGGCCGATACCGATACCATACCGATACCGAGTTTTTTTTTTCCTCAACATGAAAAAGCTGTCCTGCCATTGGTTCAGAGCATTCAAGGGCCAATAGGATATCTTAGATCGGCATGCAGTGAACATACCCATACCAGTGAATGTCGTGCACCAGCAAGACACAAGATGCTGCATCCAAAATCCTATATTAGCGTTGGAATTAATGGTATCGGCATGTTACTTGTGAGTAGTCACCGATACCGATACCACCGTTTTAATGCAGTATCGGCAGTTTTTAGTTTTTATGCATCTCAGGGGGCAGCCATTTTGATACTTGCAGACTGACATACAGTACTCAGGGCTCAGGTAATGACCAATCATGACTCATGGGTTTTCTGAGCTTAGTTAAGTGATGTTCACAAGCTGAGCCATGATTGGCTGTTACCTGAACCCTGAGCAACTGTGATGTCATTTTCAGTCAACAGCAATTGGCAAAATGGCCGCCCCCTGAGATTGTGTAAAATAGGTACATTTTGCTCCTTATTTCATATTCCACTAATTGAATATGAATCAGAATGCCGTGTTTACACTAGTGGCGCTGCATAGAACATATTGGAAAGAAATGTTTTGGGTTTGACTACCTCATATTACAGCTATAAAATAAAGTCTGGCCTGGAAGTTGCTTGATGCAGTTTAAAAAGTTGTAATCTCGCAAATCAGACTGTACTCTTTGGCCTCACACACACGCGCCCGCCTGCCAGAGGGGCCTGTCTGGTTTTCAGACGGACCTGAAAATGACAAAAGGAGAGGCGAGTACGGGAAAAGCGATGCGAGAGGAGGAGAAACAAGAAGACAGATGAAAGGAAAAGTGAACGAAATCAAGACAGTTATTGGAGGAAGTGTGAATTTTAAAATATGGAGGCGTCACATCAGGGCGAGTGGCGGGCTTTTATCCATCACTGTATTGTGTCCTTTCTCCTTTCAACAGACTGCGAGAGATCTGTTTTCACATTTCACCAACAATTTGAACCAGGAAAGGTGAGTCAGGACGCACATGCAAAAATCTTCCCAGCGAAAACTTCTTTCTTTGACAGACTTGTGAGGTTTGATACCCGCGATTCGACACTTAATCCTAGTTCCAATTTAAATAGAAGCTAAATCATTGTCTTTTTCTTACTTCCCATTCCTGCCTGGGTGATGTCGCCCAATCTCCCGCAGAAAAAGCCTGACCTCTGCTTTTTTTTCTCTCTCCTTCCTTAAGATTGGTTTTAAATACTCAGCAGATTAAGGCACAGGCATGAAAGCTCACATTAGCCATATATTTAAAAAGAGAAAAAAAAAATCCCCCCTGGTCGATAATCCATGTATTTGTCAGAATCAAACACAGGGGAATAGAAAAGGGAAGCAATGACATGATGGCTAGCCAGAGCCAGACATATTGTGAAGGGGAATTAGAAAGAGAGAGATACATTTAGCACGAAAAAAAAAAAAAAAAAAAAAAAGTCCTTCAGGGTGATTATTGAAATTCACTCAACAATGCCTTCCATGAACGTTTTGATGTAACAAAAAAAAAAAGCACTGTGATGACCTCTGATGCTTTTCACAATCTGTTTTTGTGAACACAAACACACATACATTCACCTGGAGCAAAAAGGGAAAATGATGAGTACTTGGTACTGCATAGGATGTGCAGAATTCACATACTCCAAGTGCATTCCAGGTATAAGATGTCTCAAATATTTTAATGACGATTAAATACAGTGCTTTAACTCACTGTTAGTAGACAGGCTGAATGAACGGTTTAAATGCATGGCACATCAAATTCTTCAACAGAATTTTTTTTTTAATTTATTAAAAAATAAATTCTAATTATAAATGGGTTGCATCTTTGTTAGTCTGAAGCAAAGAGATGAATAGTCCACGAAACCGAGGTGGAACTCAATGGAAGTCATTGAGCGTTTCAGGCCACATATTATACACATTCCCCAAATGTCAATACATCGATAGTAAATTCCACATTGCAACTTTTATGAACAAAAAAAAAAAAACGCTTTTGATGATCTTAAACCTCCAAGGCTGTGAAACCTACTGGACATGAATGTTTCTTTCTTTCTTTCTTTTGGTTCAAAAGAGAGCTGCAGTTTAACATGAGGTTACGAAACACGCATCTGCAATGAGAATGGCACTAAATAAAAGCTGCACAAAGAAAACTGTTTTATTTTCAATGTCAAAATACTAAGAGGAGTATTTGTGCATGTGAGTTGTTGTTTTTTTTTTTTTTTCTCCCAGCTCACTCCTCAAGTACAGCGGACCAAAGCGCAATATGTTCCACAACCAGAGTGGAAATACAGTGGTGACTTGAGATATGAGTTTAATTTGTTCGCTTAACTCAAACATTTTCAGCTCAAATCATCTTTCCCCATTGACATGAATGGAAATTACATTATAAAAACTTGTGACAGTAAACCTCAACAGGAATTTTTTCAAGAATTATTTACTACAAAATAGGGCTGGATTTTTTATTTTTTTTTAATGAATAATCAAATTGCATTGATTCCTTTTCATAGCCCTGATTCATAAAACCATAAATTGATACTTTAAATCTGTCTTTTCCCCCAAAATTCATGTCAAAATAGAATTTTACTTAACATGAACTTAGAATTTTACTGAAAGGATTACATTTATCTATTTTTTGGTAGCATGCGGTTTTCTAGAAATTATTAGTTACTTAATGTTTAGGAATTTATCGTTTATGTAGGGCTTTATTTTCGCTCTCTCTTCTTTGCGTATATGTAATGGATAAGGACTTATAACTCATACAGACTTAGATATCTGTGCACTTAAGATAAACATGTTTTGTTTATTTTCTATTGTTTAACTTTTATGTTAGTAGGAACAACTTAGTATTATATAGGAACAACTTTAGTATATTATTATTAGTATATTATTAGGGAAAATGACTAGATAATTTTTTTGTACTTCTTCCTACTCCTTTTGAACATGTAAATTATGATACTATTGACAATTTCTATTTCTTTTCCTTTTCTCTTTTTTAACTACAACTTGTATTTTATATTTGTGATGTGTTTATATGTTTAATAAACCCAGTCAATCAATCAATAAATCAATCAATCAATGAAAAATATTTATATTTACGAAAGACCTGATTTATTGCACAGTAGGACAATTCAGAATCTTTTTAATGACTTACAATTCTATAAATAAAATGAAATTAAATATTACATAAACATGTATTAACGCAGATTAATCACACTATTAATTTTGACAACAGATGATCATTCATCTTGACAGCAGATGGTTACGTGACAGGTCGCACACGTGTTAATAAACAATAAGCAATAGACATAAATAATTACATGCATTAAAGTAAAGCATTTAATAAATGTTTGCATATGACATTCACAATATTTGTTCATGTCAAATTGTTGGGCTCATTTTCTTTTCATTTTAAATTATGCAAGTAGTTAATTGATGAGAAAAAGAGGAGGATGAGAGTGTTCAGTGGATCAAAAAATGTTGACGACGTTCTCATAGCATTTAATGTGCAAACAATTAACACATAACAGGTGCTCTTCAAGTTTGGCAGGCAAAAAATATTGAAAAAAAAACATTTTTAATGAAGTGATTATCAAAATTCTAAAATGTGATTAATCCTATTTAAAACAAGTTGAATTGTTTGACAGCTCGACTAAATATATGTAGGGATGGGCGAGTACCGATACCAGGTATCGGTATCGGGCCGATACCAGCCTTTTTTCAAGTACTCGAGTACTCGTGACGCAGACGAGTACAAGCGACTGATGGCAGAGGGGGAAGACGTTAAGTGAGTCCTCCTTGCCTGTAACTGGCGCTAGCTTGTAGCAGTTTTTCACCAAAACTTCACCGGTTTAGAAACACTTCAAAATTGTGAATCTTAAACTAAAAGCATTTTTGTGTTTTATTTTGAGCGTTAAGACTATTGAAGAGTGACTGTGCTGTTTTTTTTTGTCGAAATTAAAGGAAGTATATTTGTTTAAAAATATCTTTTAGTGTTTTGTTTATTTTGTCAAAATGTACTACTGGTATCGGCAGTTGGTATCGGTATCGGTGAGTACTGAGGGTCTGAGTATCGGCATCGGTCTGAAAAAAAGTGGTATCGAACATCCCTAAATATATGTAATCCTTACCGAAATCAAAAATCAATCAAAGTGAATCATAAATCGAATCAAATCAGACCCTTGTGAATCAAATCAAATCGATTTTGGAAATCTGAATTGATATCCAACCCTACTGCCAAACTGTTGCTTGTTGTGAGTTGAGTTGAGTTCACCGCCAACACTTGGATTTCAATTTTTTGACTGGCAAGTCAAAGCAAAAACAGCAACAAAAAGCAGCAGAACGGCACCAGCATAATCAGCGTATCAATTGTTCATTGGATCTATGTCGGCAATTTAAGGATATTTTTAGACTTCAAGTGCCGTCAGTAACTCATCATCCTCACATTTTATAAATTATATTAAACTTTGCAGTGTTATAATAACTCATTTGAGAAAATAATTTACATTCTCTTTTCTGTTTGATTGGTGTGAAATAAAACAGTCCTTCCTGCTATCTATCACCTCATCGCTATACATGCTGATAGAGTCTTGAGCTGGTTATTGTATCTGGGCTGTTCTACATGTCAGCTTAACACTGATGGCCACACTAATGTGACACAGCACTCTGGGTTACATCTTTTTCTGTTGGATTAAACAGATTGTGAAACACACACACATGCTCGCATTCCAAAAAGGTTACTGAAGCAAGCCAGTCTCATCCTCGTTCTCCCAAATACGTCGCGGCCTCGCTCGCGCCTTGAACCAGTGACTTGCAGCACACAATGAAGAGGTACAATCAGAGCGCCGTTTCTCCATTCGAATGTGTGTGTGAGGCTTTCGGAGACAAAGACCCCTGCTGGAGGGAGTCCTGTGGGAAAGGCGTGCGGCCGGAAGATGTGAGCGCACTGGCGAGTGATAATGTCAGCTCGAGAGATACGGCGTGTCATTTTACACAAGCGCGCATCAAAAGTGACAGTGCGGGAGAAGACAGCATGTCATTTGTTTGCTTTGATACAAGATCGCCCAGGGGAACGGACTGCGTGTGCGTGCGAGTTGTGCATCTTTGCAGGTCGCTACATTTATTGATACAAGAAGAACCTAAACTCACAAGAATTTAGGAGCGAATCCGACAAAAGTGAGGCCTCTGGTATTGTAATGGCTGAATGTGAGGCAGCCATTTTAACAAAATATGCAAATTAACTGAATGGCAGTGACAGCGGCAGTTAAAGCTGCTAAATGGCGGCAGCAAACTTCACAAAGAACTTTGGCATATCATATATAATAATGCCACTCCCAGTAGAGGTTTACTTACAAACTAAACATAAAACAAAGAGAATTACATGTTGTGTTTTAAACAAAGCTAACTTTCTCTTATTAAAATTCATACGTTAATGCTAACATACAACGTAGCATTTCATAGATGGGCTAACAAAACTAGAGTTGATATCAAACTGTATAATTTGACCAACTTATATTAAAAAAGGGCGGCATGGTGCATGAGTGGTTAGCATGTACGCAAGATCGAGTCCAGGCAGGTGGCGTTTGCATCTTCTCCCCATGCCTGTGTGGGTCTTCTCCGGGTACTATGGTCTCCTCCCACATTCCAAAGACATGCTTGGCAGGTTAATTGATCACTCTGAATTGTCCCTAAGTGTGCTTGTGAGTGTGGATGGTTGTTTGTCTCATTCGATTGGCTGGCAACCAGTTCAGGGTGTACCACGCCTACTGACCGAAGCCAGCTGAGATAGGCTCCAGCACCCCTGCGACCCTTGTGAGGAGTCGGTTAAGGAGATAAATGGATGGATGGATGGATGGATGGATATATTAAAAAAAACATACAAAAAAAAACACACCCATGCACATATTCTTGATCTTCTGCGAAAACAACACATAATTCTTCTGTGTTTCATCAAACCAACATTTGTAATGGTATTTTAATTATATTGCCCACTGGTGGCCATGGCACACATATCAGAAGGAGCAGCACAATGTCAAATGAAACATCATAATGTTGAAACTATTTAATACTTAACATTCTATTTTATAAGGTGAAGTATCATAGAGTGCTATTTTTCTTATCAAAGAACGTTACAATATATTTTTTTTGTTGGTCTTTTTTTAGCTCCTAGAACGGATTACTGGCTTTCCCATTCATTTCAATTGGCACAGATGATTTGTGAACCCACGATTTTGTGTTACCACCGTGGTTCAGTCCCTTGCACATTAAGGCACTACTGAGCTTAAAGAGTGATTGTTCGTTTTTTTTTTTGTTTTTTTTTTAAATTTTGCCCCACCTATAAAACTCTAAAACAGTCAGGCTAACAATCTTAAATTCCAACCATGTCTAAAATTTCCACTCAGAAGTCCTGTTGTGTGTAGTCATCACCGAGGACAGACGAGTAACATACCCCGTGATTGGACGTAAAGTGGAATGAAAGCCAATCAGCTAGCTAAGTGAAGGTTGTACCGTTCCTGTCACCCGCATTGTACTGAGCACTTCTTTTCTATTTTAAGAGGACACCTAAGCAGGGCACACTCTGACTGGCTGTAAACGAGTAGCCTCTTTGAAGTTAATTGTTTCTAATTGACTTTTTTTTTTTCCTCCTTCTTCAGCAGCACTGATGCACAGCGGAGGGAGAGTGCAAAACAAAAGAGACACTGCAAACACAGATGCCTCTTTTGCCTGTGCATTGTCATAAAAAAAAAAAAAAAAAAAAAAAAAAAAACTGTACCAGCGTGTTTTATTTAGCCCCTAGGACAACATGAGTAGCTCACAGGTCTGTTTTAAAAATATCACACTTTGACTTACTAAGAAGAATTAAAATAGAAGACGAGTGTTAAAATGTATTTATTTATTTATGTATCTATTTATTTATTTATTTAAACTTAAGATGGTACATACTGTTTATTTAACCAAATAATAAAAAAAAGGTTATTTTGAGCTGCAACCTGAATAATAACTATATATATATATATATATATATATATATATATATATATATATATATATATATATATATATATGTATGCATTAAATTCACTCTAAAAAAACAGGTCCACCTCAATCATTCATCTTGTATGCTCATCTGGCGCCTCCATCACTTCTCAATGTTTTCCATCCCATTTAGCCCGGATCAGTTTCAAGCCAAACATCAAAGAGACATTTTCACGGTGTATGTGAGCTCAATGGTACATGAAAACACGCACATATGGTGAAAGGATTGAGAATTACACCAATCAAAAGCAAATCTGGTTGTTAATAAACAAATTCAAACATTGACTTTTCTGAGCGAGGATAATGAAAAAAGAGATGGTTTATATGTGTGACAATCAAAGTGTGTGTCAAATTTCTGTCTCTCGCCTCTGCAAGTCGTCACGCACAGCTTCAACTGTTGTGTTTGGGTTGGTGTGAGTGTGTGCTTGTCACTGACACACACATATATACATACGCACAAACACACATGCAGGCTGAACACTTCTTCCCAGACTTGTTGGTCACAAGTGCCAAAAAATGAAGGCAGTCCTTGAGGTATTGAATGAGACCCTCCCTCACTTTTCTTTGGCTCTCTTTGCATGCCTGCATGTGAGTGTGTGCACAAACATCTTGTTAGCACATCTATGACTTCCTCAGACTAAATTGGGACTACAAATTATTCCAACCTAAGGCCGTGCAACGTGTGTTTTGTTGTGCAATGATGCTCACAAGGACTAGTGTTCATTTAATCAGCCATTTTAAAATTAAGTCTCAACTTTAGTCCAGTTTTTATTTTTTATTTTTTTTATTTTTATTTTTTTTTTATCACATTTAGTCAACATCCTGGTTTTGGCCGATGACATTTTAGCTTTTATTTTAGTCAAAAAAAAGTTTTACTCAACAAAAACTGTCAATTTGTTTTTTATCTGTTTAGTCCGAACAATCATTTGACCCTTTTACACTTTTTTTGGATTATGTGTGGCATATTATTTTATGTTCGTTTCGTTTTTTTGCTCCTAGATTAGCTCATACTTCTGTTTTGACTAAACTTCCAATCCAACTGAAAGAATGTTTCCCATCTTTTAGCACAAATTCAGCTTTAGGACGACTACTTTAAGTGGCTAATATCGCTACCTGCTAATAGCTAGTAAGCTAGCCAGCATCAGTTTGCAGTCCATTTTATGTTATTGTTGAAATATTGATTTAATGTTACGTTATAAACAACCGCCACAAAACTCTATGCTAACACTAATGTGTTAATGGCGGATTAGATCATAATTTCCGTCTCGTCTTTGTTAGTGAACTAAGATGTACAGAAATTTTAGCCCAGTCTTCATGAACTACATGTTCATCTCGTCTTTATTTATCCACGAAAGTTCATGTTGATCTAGTCCTTATTGTTTATTAATGGAGTTTTTGTCTCGTCTGCATTGATGAAAATATTTTTGTTTAGTTTTTATTAGCAGTTAGCTGTGCTTTGAGTGAATAATTGAAAGTTGTGATGAACTTTCTCGTTCACTGTTTTGCATACTTCCGTAAAACATTCACACGTGTGAGCACTTAGCTTGCGTATGTTTGTATAATTTGTTCTACACGCAATATCTTGTTTATTTGTATTTATTTTGGGCCTCCCCTCAGCTCACAAGGCATTGTGGGAGTTTACTGGGGCTTGTTTGTAAACATCAACAGCGGCAAGTTGTTTTGTAGTGCCGCTTTAGTTTACCACAAATGTTATTCCCAGAAGGCTGCTAAA
Source organism: Festucalex cinctus (assembly GCF_051991245.1). NCBI lineage: Eukaryota > Metazoa > Chordata > Actinopteri > Syngnathiformes > Syngnathidae > Festucalex > Festucalex cinctus. Next base: position 16,349,539 of record NC_135418.1, on the reverse strand, counting down.
TCTCACAGTTTGTTAATACCACGCATGCCACACTCCCTCCCCGCACCCTCGCCTCTCTAAACGCTGTAATGCTCGCACATAAACAAACAACGCAACAAGGGAAACTGATTCAACAAGAAAGGGGAAGCAGGGTGGAATTTTGCTTCTGCACACATGCCACAATCAGCCCGACTGTGTACTGGAGGGATCAGCAGCTCTGTGACACTTTGGGTGAGCACTGCCATATTTTTCTTTAATTAAGCTTGGAAAAAAAAACTTGTAGTACAGCCAACCTAGCTCATGAAGCCACTTGTGTTTTAATTTAATGACCTGTCCACATTGATAAATTTTCACCCTGATTAACATGGGCCACAAGGGTTCCGAAATTCCAATGGGAGAGATGAGAACCAGACTTACTTTAAGGCGCTTCTCATCCAGTTATGCAGCCTGCCCCTGTCAAGCCTTTGCCCAGTTTTGTCACTTTACATCATCATGGCCCAAACTGCTTCTTGCCTCAAAAGTCACACAGCCATATATTGTACTTTTACTCAAGCAGAGAATGTTTCTCTGCATTAGTGGAACATGAGTTATGAAGCAAAATCTAGCCTGTTTTTTATCCATCTCAGGAGGCGGCCATTTTGCCACTTGCTGTTGACTGAAGATGACATCAATGTTGCTCAGGTCTCAGACAACAAGTTACAACCAATCGCAGCGCAGCTGCAGAAAACAAGTGAGCCGTGATTGGTCGTTGTCTGAGCACTGCGCAACTGTGATGTCATCTTCAGTCGACAGTTAATGGCAAACTGGCCACCCCTGAGATGGATAAAAACTGCTGGATTTTGCTTCATAACTCATATTTCACAAATGTAATATTAGTCAGAATGTCATGTTTACACTAGTGAGGTCACATATAACATATTATTGTGAAGAAATATTTAAGGTTGACTTCCATTTTAAAGGGAGCGTTACCTCAAGACAGTGTTTCTCAATTGCGGTCCTCGGGCCCCCCGAGCCAGCCTGTTTTCCATGTCTCCCAATTGCAACGTAGGTGAGGATCGTTATCAGGCTTCTCCAGAGCTGGCTGATTAGCTGTCATTGGAATCAGCTGCATTGGGAATTGTGAGACATGGAAAACAGGCTAGCTAGGGGGGGGCCTGAGGACCGGAATTGAGAAACGCTGCCTCAAGATGACAGGGTGGACAGAAATTTCAGGGACACAGACAAATTGTCCAATATGAATCTGAAAGTAGAAAAAGCATGATCATAATTAACTGGTTTATTAAATTACTTGTGAACAATTAAACCGTGCAAAAAAAATAATTGAAAAAAATCTAATGGTTTAACTACCGTATTTTCCGCACTATAAGGGGCACCTAAAAGCCTTCAATTTTTTCAAAAGCTGACCATGCGCCTTATAATCCAGTGCGCCTTATATATGGATCAATATTGAGCCGCAACAGGTCTCGCTGTCAAGACGCTATCGGTGACCCTGCACGATCGGTGACGCGCATGCACAGAAGAACCCGCCATCTTGGATTGCTAGCTAATACTAATACTTTACCTCAGAGAAAATAACAAAACAGCAGTTTATTCATTTTGGGAGTGAATGGAGTTGTCAGAAAGCTGGTTTGTAATCTATTAATAAAGTTTGACTGACCTATCTGACTGTTTTGTTGACATTCCCTTTAGCGCAGCACCATCTAATGGATGCATAACGTAATCCCAGCGTCGACTATAGCGCCATATATATGGAAAAAGTTTTAAAATGTGTCATTCGTTGAAGGTGCGCCTTATAATGCGGTATAGTGCGGAAAATACGGTACTTATTTGTACACAGGGTAGTTGTGACACACCAAAATCATATAGTGTACTTTCAATCCAATTCAAATTTAACGTGACTGCAACGAATGAGAAAAGGATCCAGCTGGACATGCACTTTCACACATAAACACACACGGATGTACAATATACATATTTTTAGCCTTATTGATTGTACTAATGACTATGTTGCTTTACTGCTGTGGTGGCCCTTTGTGAGTTTTGCTCTGATAGACTGCCATCATTTTCCAGTGGTTCAATAGAAAAAAGGTAGGAGGCTGAATCCCTTTTAATAGCCCGTGCCAAATGATACCAAGATTCCCCTCTGAGTTATAACACTTTTTTCCCCTCCCTCCTCGAACATTTTTTTTCTCCTTTTGCAACGACAGGCATGATGTAATTCCCAAATTTCTTCAGAGACAGTAATCTCAACACTGATTATGCTGTCAATTAGTAAATGAATGAGGCGGTGAGGGAGAAAAAGGTGGTAATAACTCTGCAAAAGGAGTTGTCAGGCTTCCAAAGTACATCAAGGACATAGTGAGCTACGCAGACAGTAAAAATTGTCCAATCACAATATAACTGTCTATTTGCAAGGAAAGCATAGAAGAGCAGTGAACCCATTTAAACTACTTTTTTTTTGTGGAATAGAGTTTTATTTAAAGACTGACATCAGTTCTTTACACTTAAATCAATATGCTGAGAAAGAGAGAGAGACATTAAAGTTATCTACATTTATAGCTTCCTCGAATACGTACTCCCGACTGCTGGATTGTGCCGCGTTAAGGCAATTATATGCACCTGTTTGCATTTAAAAACACTGCAGACATGTCAGTGCAGGAAGGCAAGACAAAATGTTCATGAAAGTGAAATGTTCTGTTTGAATCTTTTTTTTTTTTTGTGAGCTTCAGCACGGCAAACCATCTGTTGTTCCCTGACTACATAATGGCAAGACTCAGCCGGGATGCGAGGATGTCAAAAGGTCAGTAGCTTCCCCTCACGCACACACAGCAAGAGAGAGAATGTCACGACTATGTTTTGTCAATTTGCTATTTTATCCTTTACAATTAAAAATAAAAACAAGAAAACACACATCACAAAAGTTGATGTTCAACATTCCTGGGATTTTAAATAAATCTCTTCCCATAGATTTTTCTGTTTCAGGCTGTCAGCGTCAATGTGTGCAATGTCTTTATTATCTAATACTTTGAAAAGTAATCCGAAGGCTGTCACTGTTGCTTGCTTTGAGGCTAACTAGCAACTAGCCACAAACTAATACAATATCAGCATCATATTTTTATTGATTTTATTTTTTAGTGTCTTTAAGTAGCTATTGAACTTGATTTCAGGACGACATTGTGTTGTTGATGTTGGTAACAAACGTTTGCAACACATTGCAACCAGAGTGACGCAAAACGTGAGTTAATTAAGTCAGCAGTCACGCAGCAGAGCTCTGCCAGGAAGAACTTCAAAATAAAAGCAACCAAGGCACCAAAGTAAGTGTGTTATTGCATTTGGAAAGATTTTATTTTGACGTTGGCCTCACCACTGGCTGCCGTCATAGATAGCATGAACATTTTGTTGCTGCTTTTAGTTTGACTTTTTTTTTTTTTTTTTTTTTTTTTTTTTTTTTTTTTGCTCGTCTATACACACACACGAGCATTTATTTATTTATTTATTTATTATTATTTCTTAATATATACTACTTAATTACATAAATTTGTAGACATTAAATATGTTGGAATGTAAGTACACCTTTTTCTCATGTTATAAAATGCTTCTTTTTTTTAAAATTAATCTGTAGCCTGTATACAGTAATCTGGTGGGACGATTTAATATTTCTAAAAAACAAAAACAAATGTGCATGGGATTTTACGGTATATGTTGTTGGAATGTGGAAGGAAGCCGGAGAAACTCAATCATGGCGGCAAAGTACCAACTTGTCACAGGAATGTCTGCTGCTGAGATTTGCACCTGCAACCTCACCAAAAGTGGTGTGCCACCTTGCAGGCAACTTTGAGAGTTTTTTCATTCTTAAGTCGGTTGCTCATTTTACAATAGTTGTAATTTAACGTGCTTTGTAAACCATTGTTTAATCAGAGAGGCTTTTGACCTTTAACAAACACTTTACAAAACACTTTCAGAAAAAAGTTGAATAGACCATCTGTCGTTTTTTTTACATTAGGGATGAAGAACGCAATAAGAATCACTCAAGACGTGAAGCACAAGTGATTGTTGAGCTGGAAAAGACGCAAGAATCCCCAAAGTAAAATCAACTCACTCGGCATGAGGAGGGAAAAAGAGAGAGAGAGGCGCTCTTTCCTATTGTAGTGGCGTTTTGAAAAGCCGCACCTGCTTTAGAGGCATTACGGTAGAGCCCGAGCTGTCCCCTTGCAGTACGCACACACACTCGCGCGCGCACACGCACGCACGCGCACGCACGCTGCCCTGGTGATTCAAGGCTGATTTCCAGCGAGGGAGCGTCAGAGTTGATAGCAAAAAAGAGCGGAGCGGCGGCGGAAGAAGTTTGTGGCTCTGGGAAAAAAAAAAGAAGCAAAAGACAAAACCGGGAGAAGCTTTTTTTTCTTTCTTTTTTTTTTAGGAGATAGCGGGAGAGGCGAGACAAAACGCGAAGTTGCGCACGGTGGCACACTTTGAGCCGCGCAATTGTTGTGACTTGACTCCAGAGGCGCACAAAAGAAGCCAACAACAAGAACAGGACTAACTCGCGAGCACGCTTTTGTCGTCTTCGCTTCACTTCTTCACGCTTTATTTCTCATCATTTTTTTTTTTTTTACTGTTATTTTTTGAAGTTTTTTTTTCTCCGTGTGTGTACTATATCTCCCCCCCCCCCCCCCACCGGCGTGTGGCCTTTTTGTTGCCGAGAGCGAGTGGACGCACGGGGGGCCGAGAGGAGCCGGAGCCGGGCTGCCCACATGCTCCAACCGCTGGCGTGAAAGTTGACTTCTTCCCAACACGAGAGAACAGGTTCATGCACAGCACACACACGCTTTCACGCTCACTATCGCATTTGTCTGGTCCACGCTGCGAGAACAGGCCACTTTTGCCACTTTCCTCCTCGTTTGTCAACTTTTAAGTCGCTCGAAGCACGTGGAAAGGTGTTTCTTATTGGTTTCAATGTGAGCACTTTTACGCATTATCGTGATTGTGTGGGGGAGTTGCTCTTTCACCCTCCTTTTTGCATTTTCAAAAATGTGCTCTAAAAGGGGGATTTTCACCTTGTGCTAAAACCCCAAAGGTACCCCTGCAGCTGCTTCACAATTTATGAAAACCATTAAAAAAAAAAAAAAAAAAAAAATGTTTTTACAAAAAATATTTCTAGATACGTATTTCCTTTCTGAGGAATGAACTTTGGGTTAAAACTGTTAGTCTTTTATTTACAAGTAAATTGTAACTTCACTTAATTAATCCCCACACGTCTTTTGACCATTAACGCCGACGTGAAGTTATGTGGTGGTAATTTTACAACACGTGAGCTTTAACGTCCTCACTTATTTAAAAAAAAAAAAAAGTGGTTATTTTAATTTACGTTTATCTTTGTATTACAGCGGGTTTTTTCTTCTTTTTTTAATGCGACTCTCACTGATGATAATAAACTCATTGTGCTAAAAAGAAAGAGTGAAAACGACGGGGAAAAAAGGCTCTCTAGTCAAAAGGTCAGGGAACAATACCTTCTTTTCAAAACCGTTTTGACTTTTTGAAATTTTAACCGCCATGTGTGAGCTCTCTGCTTCTAAGTGAAGATTTGTTCATTTTTTGCACCATCCAAAAATACAATTGAAACAGAAGAAAGTTGCACCTACCGTTAAACTTGAAGCAATTGTATTTGTATTGGAGCTACTTAAAAATATTTTTTTTTGTTTTAAAATTTGAGAACCATATGCATTCCTTAATTTCAGAAATATCTTTTGTTGTTTTTGATTGTAATACAAATACTAAATACTTATAATAAATAAATAGTATAAATTTGTACCTTCATTTAATTAACAACTTAGAGGTACATGTTCCTTTTGTGAGTACTTAAATTGCTTGTGAAATATCAAGTGAACAAAAATGGTTGGAAACCCGAAACAACAATTAATTGCTGCTTATGCGTCAGTGTGGTGTCCAACCTGACACCCGCCTCATTGCCACTTGATTGATGGGCTCCGAGACATTTGTCAAATTTGATTTTATTTACCATGTCATCCATCTCTCAATTTTTTCCGTCTGTTTTGTTTCCACTCCTTCCTCGCTGCCCCCCCAACCCCCCCCCCCGACCCCCACCCCCGTCTTAATTGCACTTGAACAAAAGATGCAAAAGCTCTCAATCATGCTTCCTGACCTTGTCACATCGGTGCTGTCAGACAGGTACTTGGTGGCGACTGCATGCCTACCAATCAATTGGAATTTCGTGTATAAAGGAAAGGAAAAAGGCCAGTAAAAGTCTTAAAAGTGAGATGAGAACTATTTGTTAAATATTTCCATTACTTTCAATGAACTGACAAAAAAGAAATAAATATATTAAAATACAGCCACTTAAAGAACAAATGTCAGGAATCATCACTTTATGTCAGCAGCATATTTTACACTCTTCTTGTGTGTTTTTTTTTTTTTTTTGGGGGGGGGGGGGGGGATTTGATTCAAAATGGTGCATTTTAAATGACCATTCACATTTCTATTTAATTTTATGAGGGAGATAATCAAAGCCATGTAACGGTGAAGATGGTAATATGTGTTTGTCTTGTTCAATCTCACCAATTTAAAGGCACATTGAAACAAAAGTTGTTTTTGAGGAGGAAAAACTTTGTGTGTGCGAGGCTGACGTTCTCTTGCCCTTGTCCACTATTGTGCAGTTGTCTGCCCGTCAACACCTTTTCTCCCCCCCCCTCTTCACATTTGCCTCCACACTTTTGCTCCTTTTCTCTTTTTCCCTTCTCGTCTCATCTATCCCGACAGCTGTGTCTTTTCCGTGTCACGTTTTGCATGTCGTACACTGCTGGTCTATCAGCCCGAGTGTGTGTCTTTCTGACTGATGTAAAATTGCAATGAATATCATATGCTTAAAAAAAACTCTTCATCCAGATTAAAAGCCAAGCCATGATTGTTTTAGTCCATAAACTCACTCAGCGGGTCCTCTCACCTCCATCAGAAGGGCTAGTGATAGTATGTGTACAATGGGGAGTATGTACAAAAGTGCTTTTTTTTTTTCTTTTTTTCCCTAATTCACCTGCGCTGCTTCAGTGAAAATGGACACCATTTGAAGTTTTAAATGTCCTGTGCGTCGGCTGTGTCCGTAATATGCTGCTCACCCCAGCCCACAAGTCTGAGTGGGCTTTTGGATGCAAAGTGATGTTGAAGAGTGCCCATATATGACACTGCCATAGTAAACATGTTGCTTTTCTTTCTATGGTGCCACTTAGCTGCAACCAAAAGTGAAATGGTAACATTTTCATTAAGGTTGTAGAACAAGAAAAAATGGAATCATGATAAGCGTCATTAAAAAAATGTTTGACAAGATGTAACAATTGTGTGAACATGTGTTCAAAAAAATACATTTTATTTCAATCATTGCTCTTTTTTTTCAGCAAAAGATAGATCAGCTCAATTATTAAATTTGTGCAGCAAGTGGTAGAATGTTCAGGTTGCATATTCAAGTGATTGACGGCATGGCGAAACTGCCGCCACATTGCTTTTGACTGAGTCCTGATTATACATGTGGTTCAAATTGAGCTTGTTATTTAGGAAAAGTCGAGGGCTCAACGCTCGTGTGTGTGTGTGTTTGTGTGAGCGCGTTTAATAAATCCCTGCACATTTTTCAAAGATGAGATGTGTTTTCCTGACGGGTCAGGAGGCAAGCGTCGTACTGTAAAGTTGCAGGAGAGCAAGGCGAGGAAGAACAAGGGGAAGAAGCAGGGTGGGGTGGATGAAAGATGCCATGAGACACATCTTAAATAGATGTCGGCCACCTGTGAGCGAGACATGTTCGCTTTTGTTGCCTTTAGAGGAGCTGTCATGGCCTCAAACAGTTTTGAAAATTATTCCCATTGATAGGATGGCTTATTGGGTTTCGATTCAAGTGTCTGACATGAGACGTATCCAGCCCATTAACAGCTGATGGATGTGGGAAGGAGTGACCCAACAGTTCGAAGCGGAAGGGACTGTTTCCTATGAGCGGGTGATGGTGGGCGGGGGTCGGTGTGAAAAGGGAAGTGAGGGACAGAGATAGAACATACGAGTGAAAAGGCTGGTAGGAGCGTCCAAGAGTTCTTGAGGCGTGGGTCATTACAGCTGAGGAAGCATTAGATCAGCCTCTCCAGGGTGCGTTTGGCACCTGAGGCCATGGTTGGAGCAAAGAGCTGGAACTGAAGGGGTGGGGCACACTCGAGTGTGTGTGTCTGTATTTGGTGGTGGTGGTGCTGTCAGTGTGAAGTCTGGAGGAATGAGAGCGAATCGGAACGCAAGGAGGCGGCGGTACGAGCTTTTCAAGTTTGGCTAAGGATCATGAGGTCAGAAGCACACTAGATGCTAAGTGCGTTAGCCATTGTCTATCTAAAACAAATGAAACACTTTAATACGAACATGGAAGCGCAGTTTTCCTAATTGCCCTCATAAAATAAACTCTGTGGTAACATTCACGATGGAGTCGATGGTGAAGCAGATGTAGTGACTTTTGTAGCGACGCTGTCACTTGCTAATCTACAGACGCTAAAGAAGAAATATGGCAGAAACTACAATGAAAGTAACCAAAATTCGCCAGGGAATCCATCCCAGTCAGTAAATTTACCTGAAGACTGCTATAAAAACAGATAATTAGAAGGATGGCAACTGAAAAACTGATGAGCGTCCGCGTTTAAATGGAGCATCTTGATGAACAGTCACGAATCGGTCGTCGCGCTTACGCTAACTCCGCATCGCCGCTGACAGCTTTATTTGTGTTATGGATTTTCCTTCACTCCGTCGCGACTCCCTTTCCTCCCCTTCCTATCCCCGCAGTCGGCTCCCCTCGCCTCCGAGCCTCTGACCTTTTTGTAAGCGCTTCATCAGAGAGCCGTTGGTGTTTTCTAAAGCGCCGCGACAGACTGACAGGGCGGCCGTCAATCGAGCGGAGGAGCCAGCGAGCAGATCAGTGGAAAGCTTCGCCCGGAACAACAATGTGACTCAACTTTGCGCGCCGGCGCTTTAATGTGTATTGAAAAAAGGATGGTAGTGAAGGCTTAGGTGACAGCTGCGAAGTGCGCGTCTCGCTGCATTATGGCTACGCTGAGGCGCGTTTCATAAATCGTCTGACTGGAGGGACGTGCTGCCGGGCCTCTCCAGTGCAAAATGCTTTCACTCCAGCTCTCAGTTTAAGTTTAGTTAACCTAATTGACACTTTAAAATACACTCGTTTGGTCTTCTCATTTTTTACTTCACCGTCAATTTGAGCTTGTTGTTGTTTTACTCAGTTTTGAGTTAGTTTTACATTTAATTTTAACACTGTGGAAAGAGTTACTTTAACACCAAATCTGATCATGACCAAATACATTCAGATAGTGAAGTTGCTTGGCATACGTCAGAAGATTTGGCCTGAGCATATTTGCTCCTGTCCCACGTCACGGTGGACCGGTGAGGTAATAACCATGTCAACGCATCTCATTACGTCTCCTAATCCGTCAAGTATCGGGATGTCGGCGAACGCAGGCAAAAAGAGTTGCAGGGGCTCTTTTATGGTATTAGTATTTGTGGTATTAGTTCCGGGGGGGGGGACACGGGATGCCGACTTAAGCTATTAGCATGTGAGGCGCCGCGCGGGATGATCCATCCCCTGACAGGACGAGCTGTTAGCCGGTGTCGGGCTAAATCACAATAGGCGGCCCGGCTTGACGGATTGACGGAGCTTTTGACACCCGTCTGGACCGCCCTTTTCCTTCCTCCTCCGCCGTGTGTAACCTCACATGGGAGATTAGAGGAGGCCTGTGCTTGGGAACTTTGAGTCTTTCTAAACAGTTTGCTTATCTTCTCCACAAGAGGAAAACAATAAAAGAGGTTTCTTTTTTTTTTTTCTTTTTTTCTGGGCAGGCTTTAGTCGGTAGGGGTGCAGCTACTATCAGGAGTTGAGGGGATGCTGTTGCGCTTTGGATACACTCATTGTGTGTGTGGGGGTGTGTGTGTGTGTGTGTGTGTGTGCATGCACATTCAATTAACTGCCAATCACTGCGTGACCCTCCACCTCTCTCTCGCTCTCTCTACTCTCCGGACTGAATTCCTCTGGTTTTAGGTTCTGTTTTTCAAGCAGCTGTGACGGAGAAGAAAAAGCAAACAGGTCATCAGTTTTCCGAACTTGTATGTATTCTTTAGGGCTAATTCATCACTGTGAGGAGATATTCTTTTTTAAAGATGATTTCATCAGCGGTGCAGTTGAGGTTTAAAGTGTTGAGATCTTTGGTGTCGCTATTTCACTGGCTGTTTTTGCATTGAAACTGGTGTTGGCGTCTGTGTGCGGTGGGCATTGTTGGCCGAGAGACATCTGCCACTAGATTATTCCCAGCTGTTATCTGAATAATTGTGTAATCCCCTCCTCCCTAGGACCCTTCCTCCACCTTCCTTGCCTCCCCTTGTCTCTTCTTCCTCCACGGCAGGGAGGGATGAGCCTGCTTTCTGAGCCACTTGATTATAAATGCGTGAATGCGGACGTGCACTGGCCACTTCATTGCAACTGTCAATACTCAATTCGATTCAGACGGGAGGAGTAAAATAAGAAACAAATTCCTGATTATATTGTACAGGTGTACCTAAACCTATAGATATATGTTGTTGTCAGCGGTCATTTTCTGACATTTGTACAAGGATTTGAACACACCTGCCTCCGACTTCGCCCTTCCTTCCCTCTTGGCTCTCGGGGAAATAAAAGTATCGTAATCCCGCCAGATCAAGATTGCTGTCCAGCGCGGCTTTGCCAGCCTGTGAATTAGAGACAGCTCTCATGTTCCTAAGGACGGAAGGCCGTGCGTGTGTGCGCGAGTGTGTTTGTGTTGTTGGGCTTTGAAGACTTGCGGGATTGAGAAGGGATGCGATAGGAGGGCTCTGTCAGAAAAGAAAAAGAGCAACTGAAAAGTCGGCACAAATGAAGAGGGAGGGTTTTATTTTGTGGTAACTAAATTGTACACGTCTATTCTATCTATTATTTTGTGAAAACATCGTTTATCGGTTTCAGTTATCATGTATTGCTTTGTTGCAAAAGAATCACACTCATTCTAAAAAGAAAGAAACACTTTTTTTTTTTTTTTTTTTGTCTCTCTCTTGTTCAACAATTCCAAACTCAAGGCCCGGGGGCCAAACACGGCCCGTCATATCATTTATGTGGCCTGTAAAACTAAATCATGTGTGCCAACTTTCATAATTCTTGCTAAAATATGTAACAAAATTTCAAATTGTTATGTTGTCATAGATAATAACGTTGAGATTTTGCAAGATTTTTTTTTTGGTTACAATTTTACGGTAACTTGAACAATAATTGAACAAACTATTATTTTGGACTTCTGATTTCAAAACTGGTAATTGGTAAACTATCAAATAATTTTGTATATGTAATTATTAGAGCTGTCAAACGATTACATTTTTAATCAGATTAATCACATCTTAAAATTTTGATTAATCACAATTAATCGCTTAATTATAAAGGCTTTTTTTTAATCAACATTTTTTGCCCATCAAATTTGAAAAGCACCTGTTATGTGTTAATTCTTTTGACATTTATTGTTATGAGGACGTCTTCAACGTTTTTTGATCCACTGCACACACTCGTCCTCTTTTTCTAATCAGTCAATTACTTGCATAATTTAAAATTGGGGGTGACCCAAATAGTGTGACATGAACAAATATTCTGAATGTCATACACAATAATATTAATAGTGTGATTAATCTGTGTGAAAATGTGATTAATGCAATATTTTTTTGTGATTAATCAATGAGTTAACACTTTAATTTAGCACTAGTAATTATACAATGCGGCTAACCACAAAAATGATTTTGACACCCCTGGTATATGTTATGCTTCTTTTTTGTGGTAATCAAACAAGCTACCTTCCTGCGTTTGTCTTTTTTTTTTTTTTAACATGAATAATATAGCTCCTTAACTGTGATTTGTTTCCCACTGTTCTTTTAGTTACCCAAGCTCCGATAGGCCACCTCCATCTTGAACTTCCAACTTTCTTTTTTTTTTTTCTTGTTTGCTTTTTCTTCCTTCCCTCTTCACCTCCTTCTCTGTCTCTGCCTCACTCCGACTCTCGCCGTCAAACCCGTTGTCTCTAATTACGGCGTCTCTGCGTTCCCTCTCAGCCTCTTCATTACATCCCGGCTGTCATCACAGTTTACTTCCAACATTTGCTACCTCTCCTCGCGCTTGTTCAATAGCAATCATTTCATTCCGCGGCGGTGATTTGACAGGAATGCGCCGCAAGGTCAATCAATCAGACCCTTTAGCAAATTCAACACAATACAGCTGAAGCATTGAAAATGGAGACGTTTCAGACGCATTCCCATCTCATTTGTTAACTAAACATTTTCATGCTCAGCCCTCGTGGATTAACACAAATTTCTCATTTGGCTGCCGTGTAAGCTCATAGATTTTTCTATGCTTTCATCATATAAAAGGTCACAAATTGTGTTTGCTGGTCTGAATACACTGCTGGCTGAATGAACATTTTGTCACTACACCTGCTTGTCCCTGAAATAAATTAGATGGTGCACTGACTATAGAGTACAAAATATGCTTTACTCCTCCTATTAAGTTTTTCGTCAGTAAGTAAAAGAGGAGCGCCGCGTTGAAAGGCGCCCGTTTGGCTAGCGAAGGTCGGAGCCGCCGCATTGCAACCTGTAGTCATGTGCTGCTGCGGCTTTGCATTGTCTAAAGGTCACTTAGTAACAGTTTATCAGGGCGGGCAACAGCGACGAAGGACGAGGATAGATGGGACAGGAGGGTGGGGGGCAGGCTGGATTTTTTTTTTGGAGGGGGGTGTTTCCAGTAGGGATCTAACGATAACGGGAATGTCGTGATATCACCATATTAAACCTGCCACATCTGTTAAAAAAAAAAGTCAGGTTGATTTCCATTTGTGTAGTTCAAGCAACCCCTGGTGGCTAGTTTTTTAGTGCAGTTTAAGTTTCACAAGGCATGTTTTGGCCCTTCTATGTTTAAAATCCACGCTAATGGTCAGAGGAAGTAATATGCTTGTGAAGCGAGTCAATATGTGGAGGAACTCAATGTGTGCTTGCATTAGCAAATAAGTGCCTCAATATTAATTGTTATTAGAGATTGTAGGTTGTTTATATGCATTGCTGTTATGTACAAAAGCACAATATTGTGCTTTTTTTTTTTTTTTTAGTATGAGCTCTTTTTTTTTTTTTTTTTACCTTTTTTTAATATCGCCAACATCCCCACAATATCGTGAGAATTATCGTATCGCGACTTTCAAATTGTGATAATATCGTATCGTGATGTTTGGATGTCGTTCCATCCCTAGTGTCCATCAGGGCTTATTTTCTACTAATATGCTCAAGCTGATCACCTGGGCCGTACAGTGCACTGATTGACCTCCAATGTAAAGGTCAAGTTGAGGTGTAATACCCCTCCTATACTGCTTGCCAAAATTTGAATGTCTCATCCTTTGCCCACACACAGCATTAATTGAAGGGGAAATTGATAGTTGTGTGCACTTTAAGAATTCTCCCGTCTCCCAGGGAGAGAGATGAGGGCAGCTGGTGTAAAGAGAGGAAAAAAACAGGGGGACTCAAATCCTGACAGATGGAACTAGGAACAACTCCACCCCGGAGCTTTAATGGGGGCCGACTGGCTGATGAGGACACACGTTGATTGGTCGATCTTGAGATCTGTCTGGATTGTAATATTCATTCCATTGATGATCCAATCACAGAAATATTCCATACTCCTCTCTTTCCGACTGATTCTCCTCCTCGTGCGCCCCCTCCTCCTTCCCCCCCGTCCCCCACCTCCCAATCCCTGCTCGCCTCCCTGAGGAGGCCGGGATGGACAGATGAGCCGAGTGCGCTGTATCTGTTCGGTTCTGCTCTGCTGATCGCTGAAGTAGAGAAGAGAGAGAACTTATCTTCTTCGTCTGATGGCGCTCAATGGACTCTCTCTCTCGCTCTCCCTCTCCTCCTTTGAGAGGGGCTTTCCTTTGCCAGGGGCAGAGATTTTATAATTAGTATTCCTCCAGAAATAGAAAACTAGTTTTCTTAGGTGAAGTCACCCTCTGATGAGTAAATCTAGCCGGATATGGAATGAAATGAAATCTATGTCAAGGAACTCTATTTTTATTACTTTCTCGTGTTCACTTTTGCCCAAACAAATATATCCACCTGTGCCACCCAGCCAATAGTGCATGTGACTGCATCTCCATATCAACTTGGTCTTTTAGTTTATTTCACAAGGATTTCTAAGGATGGGCGAAATTTCCCTGATCAATTAAGGCAGTGTTGTCCAAACTACAGGCCATTTGCAGCCTGCCGTCCATTTTCTAGCAGCTCTTAGCATACACTCGAAAAATAATAGGGTAATAGAAATAGCCCAACTTGAGTTGGGAAAAAAATAATAAAAATACCCGACTTTTTGAGTCATTTAACCCAAACTTTGGATCAATTTAAATTGAAACCCCACAAATTGTTTATTTGAATAATTGTGAATTGGGTCAATTGTTAACCAAACTAACTTTGAGTTGTTTAGCCCAAAATGTTGGGTCAGGTTCAATTGATAACCCACAAAGCAACCCAATTAAAACAAAAATAGCTGGGTCATAAATAAACCAAATTGGGTCAAAAATGGGCAGACCCATATTTCTAAGACATTTAACCCAAGGTTGGGTTCAAATTAATAACCCACAAAGCATGTCAGGGTTTTGTGGATGTTGCGGACCCAAATGAGGAGAGGCAGAGCGAGGAGGTCGAGGTAATGTCCAGACAAAAGGCTTTTATTACTTAAACAAAAACAAGGTGGCGCACAAGGTGCCGACAGGAAACAACGAAAACAACAAAGTCCTAAATCCAAGCAAACTCAAATAGCATGATAAAGAATTGGCAAGACGGTGGAATCAACAATGGACCAGCAAAGACTCAAACAAAAACACGAGAATAAATCCACACGAACTAATTACACAACAAGTGACACCTGGACAGGACACACGTGGGAACTGATTGGCTGAACACAACTGTGACAAGCACAGGTGTACTAAACGAGAGACATCGACAAGAAACAAAGAAAACACAACTGAAGTGTTAATCAAAGACAAAACATAACAAAAACCCAACCCAAATCATGACAAAGCAACTCAATTTTTAGTGGTGTTTTGCGGGTTATTCATTCGACCCAACTTTTTGGGCGAATTGAATCATATAAATTAAAATGGGTTAAAAAAAAAAAATGAATTGACCTAACTTTTGAAGCTATTTAACCCCAAATCTTAGTCCAAATTGCAAAGCAAACGATGTTTGGGTTGTTTTGTGGGTTATTCGTTTGACCCAACTTTTTGGGTTAGTTGAATAAAAAGTTTAAAAAAAAGTTGGATCGGCCCCGTTTTGACACAGTTAGTTTAATTTTGACTCAATTGTGTTGCTAATGTATGTAGAAATAACTTTTTCGCCAGAGCCTTGAGCTCAATTGGGTGCAGGTGATGAAATAGTGCAAATAAAGTATTTGCAACGAAATTAGTCACAACGATTCTTTCTGTAATTGAATGAATGAATGAAGATGTTTCATTTTCAGAAGCAAAACTGTTTTCCTCAAATTTCTTCTGCCTGTATCATGGTCTGATTTGTGAATGTATCACATGAATGATTGACTAAGACCCTCAAGTAAACAGCTTTAAAAACAGTAATCTAATTATCAATTACTCTTACTTTGATTCTGCCAGGCCAAAATCATGAAAAACAAACAAACAAACAGTTTGCCTTATCACCTTTAACTCGAAATTGTGCAAGTACCGATACCAGCAGGGCTGGACTGGCCATTTGACATACAGGGCAGATGCCTGGTGGGCTGACCTCTTTTGGAGCTGATGCAGTGTGTTTTAATTATTATTTTACAGTCCATTATTACAGTCCATTAATCTCTTTCAAATATAGATAGCAAGCTGAAACATCATCAGTAAACACCAGGAGCAGAACTACATGGGCCAGATCGGGCCGATGGGCCTAAGTCAAAATGGCAGGGCCAATTTTTTGGTGTCATTTCCGTAATGGGCCGATAACAAACTTTGTTTACCGGTACTTAGTATTGGTATCAGTGACTACTCAAAAACATGAACTCTTTTACTGCCACACGTTACCAAAGAAAAACTTTGATATGACAGAGGCTTTGATCATTGACGAAAATAGATACAATGCTTCCATCTGCTGGCCATAGTTTAGAGTGTGTTAGATTCCACAACCCATTGACCAGGCAGCGCTGCACTTAGACGTTGCACTGAGAATAAAAATTTAAAAAATTGTTGACGTTATTTAACGTTTATGGCAATATACGTCGTAATTTTACTGATCGTTATTAAACGTTTTTGGCGGTCAAAGAGATAACAATCACTTGATTAATGATCTGTTATTATTTCAGTGGACTCAATATTTTCTCTATTCCACACAATCAATCGATTACCATCCTGTTATGGTAAAACGTGACTTCATCACTTCCTGTTTTTGCCGCCTCCTCCCCTTCTCCTTTTGCTTTCTCTGTCCATTAATGAGAATGTGTTAACGAGAAAGAAAGATCTATTGGGTGTAGCGCGCCGACTTATCAGTACAGCCGAGGTTCGGAAGAGGGGAGAGACAGAGAAAAAAAAAAAAAAACGTCTTCAGCGAGCCCTTCAAAGAAGTCCTATTCTTGTGCTGGTGAATGTTTGATGAGACACTGAAAAGTTCCCCTCCAACGTCATGCTGTCTGAACAGGGGAGAACACAACCGTTCTTAATCATGCGGCACCCAAACGAAAGAAAAAAAAAAAAAAAGACTTCCAACCCGATTTAATTAACTGATAAGAAATGGCTTCAAATTAATTTTTCAAGGATGTTAGATTTTGATTAAGAAGAAACTCTGAAAAGAAACAGACGAATAATCCGTTTTTTTTTTTCCATCAACATGCTCAAATTCCAACCGGTTAATATGATAATTGCGGCAATTAGGGCAATTTTTGTTGCGTACCGCTAACGGAATCTTCACATCTTATTAGCACGTTTCGATTTTTTGGAGGTGCCTACCTCTTCATTTTTACTATTCTTTATCCATCTTGGGATAAAAAACGATAAGAAACGAGAGAATGAGTCCTTTCATGCCGCTTGATTGCAGTTCGGAAATGGACTTTATTTCTGCCGGTTTTACATTACAAGGCTGAGATGGATCTTTAGATTAGCGTAGCTAATAGCCGCTGGCTTCACAATCACAAGCAGGCAAACGAACTCGCCATTTCTAATCCGTCAAGTTGGAAATCGGTGAGAGGGAAAATGGAAGATTGCGCCGTTCACCTGCTAGTGGCCATCAAATGCGACTGCGTGCGTGCGGATGCTAAGGTATTAAAAAGGAGGTGAAGAGGGGCCAGAGAAAGTGCTGGCAGGGGGTCGGGGGACTTTACAAGAGCTGCAAGTTCTTTACTTCAAAGACGCCTTATAGCTTGGATGGACAAACGCGCACGAGAGGTCCCTCTCTCATGAGATGAGCGTCCATCTCATCCTCGCTTCCCACTCACTGACAAATTGTTTGGTTGCTTGAATGATATGCTGCTCATATGATACATTTGGCAACACACGCACACAAACACAAAGCAGGTATTCCTGGCCAAAATCCCTGGATCTAGCATACATATTCAATTAGCAAAACTCATTAGCAAAACTTGGCATTTGTTGTTGTTTTCCTCCCCTCTCGCCGCTCGCCTCCTCGCGCCGCTCCTTGTTGCGCAGAATTAATGGTTTTGATATGCTAATTAGCGGGTAATTTAATTTCAAAAGGCCTCAATTAACAGCAGCGTTGTGGACACGAGGAAGTTAAGCAGCGTAATCTAATTTGCATTAGTAACGAGCGGGGAGTAATTAGTCTCTAATTAGCCACTTCAGACAGCACTTGTGTTTACTTTCCTAATGAAGTGGAGGGGATTTTTTTTTCTCTTCTTCATAGGAAAGCCCGTGAGTAAGCAAGCGTCTTTATGAGGTGTTTGCATGTAGGTGTGAATACGTGATACGTTTGTTTACCTGGATGATGTTGGAGTGTTGCGCAACAACTAACGATGGCGACATTAGGCCGCTTGGTCATTCAGAAGCCGAAATGGGTTGAGCATCATTGGGTCAGAGAAAAATGCTCTCGTAGGGTTTCTTTTTCATTCACATTAGTTGTTGTCTTCTGTTATTTTTTTGTTTATGTGGAGCAGGGCTGTCACGATTGAACATTTTTAGAATCGATCATTCTATCGATTAGTCCATCGATGAATTAAAGTACATTACAAAATTGTTTAATTTATTTTGATTTAGAGGTGTAACATAAATCAGCGATTTTTGACAATAAATCAATTATCAAATTAATTGACCACTATTTTAGTAATCATAGTTTAGTCATTGATTAATTTAAAATTGTCCACCCACTCAACAGTCATTATTCCATCCATCCATCCATTTTCTTGACCGCTTATTCCTCACAAGGGTCGCGGGGGCTGCTGGCGCCTATCTCAGCTGGCTCTGGGCAGTAGGCGGGGGACACCCTGGACTGGTTGCCAACCAATCGCAGGGCACACAGAGACGAACAACCATCCACACTCACACGCACACCTAGGGACAATTCGGAGCACCCAATTAACCTGCCATGCA
Source organism: Festucalex cinctus (assembly GCF_051991245.1). Taxonomy (NCBI): domain Eukaryota; kingdom Metazoa; phylum Chordata; class Actinopteri; order Syngnathiformes; family Syngnathidae; genus Festucalex; species Festucalex cinctus. Next base: position 16,330,910 of record NC_135418.1, on the reverse strand, counting down.
TGTCTTTGGAATGTGGGAGGAGACCGGAGCACCCGGAGAAGACCCACGCGGGCAAGGGGAGAACATGCAAACTCCACCCAGGAAGGTCCGAGCCTGGACTCGAACCGGAGACCTCAGAACTGGGAAGCGGACGTGCTAACCACTCGACTACCGTGCCGCGTTGTTGTTGTTGTTATTGTTATTATTATTATTATTATTATTATTATTATTATTATTATTGTTATTACTATTGTTATTATTATTAACTAGCGTGATATTGCTTAATTGTTTACCTGTAGTTATTTTTTTTTTACATTTCTTAACGATACCAAATAAACATTTGGTTTAAAAAAAAAAGAAAAAAAAGAAAAAAATAGTTTTATAATCCATTTTAATGCAAATTAAAATTGTATCTGATTATTTGATTAATTGATCTAGTAGTTATTTCTTTATATTTCTTAACAATACCAAATAAACAATATTTGGTAAAAAAAAAAAAAAAAAAAAAAGTAAAAAGAAAGAAAAATGGTTTTGTAATACACTTTAATGCAAAATAAAATTTTATACGATTATTCGTTTAATCGATCAAGTATTTATTTCTTTATATTATTTAACGATGCCAAATAAACATTTGGTTAAAACAAAAAAATCAAAAAATAAAATTTAAAAAAATTTAAAAAAAGAGAGAAAAAAAGTTTTTGTAATACACTTTAATGCAAAATAAAATTTTACCCGATTATTCGATTAATTCGAATAACCAACAGAAAAATTGATTTTAAAAATATTCAATAGTGACAGCCCTACTAATTTGATTTAAAATGTAATCAGTCTGCTTTCATGAATGACGACAGAAATCAGAGGATTCATGTTGAGAGGGTGAAATTATGAATAAAACAGTGATCTATTCATTTGATCACCAATTACTAGTCAATTAATTACATTTTTACCCCTCTGTTTGTCATTTGTGTTGTGGGCCACCTCATAGTTCTGATTTCTTTTGGCGGGCCAGTATAATATATGAATCCGAAATATGTCAAGTATGAATCGCTTTATGAAACACAACTGATGAATGGTTAGTTTTGAAATGATGGGCCATTAAAAATGGTTTTCTCAAATATTATTCGATTTATTTAAAAAGATGGATGCTAACAAGAAATGCTTGCACTATCTTAACATTTTTTTTATTTTTTTTTTAAACAAGAAACACCAAGTCAATGCACGTGATTTAGTTTGGAGGGCCACATAAAACGATGTGGTGGGCCGGATCCGGCCCCCAGGCCTTGAGTTTGACACCTGTCGAGCGTATGTCGTTTGAGGGCAATTTAGTCTATATTTCAGTAAGTTTAAGTGGGGGCAGGGAATAAAATGTCTAAATTGGCTCCTGAGCTGAAAGATTTTGTGTCAGTTAGCATTAGCAATTAGCATCCGTGAATCGAAACCAGCATGATGTCGCTGTATGAAATCATCATGTGTGCTGATTCTGTCTTTTCGGGAAATATGTACTTGCCTAACTTGCAAAATGTTTGGATAATCTTGGGAAGAATTTACTTTGGGAACTGAAGGGAAAACACCGGCCCAGAAAAATGCTTTCATCAGCGACACTTTCCACTTTTCCATTCACATGCGCATCAATAACAATCTGAAAACAACATGTGTCCTCCTGGGCTTGATTTTTGAAAGGCTCTCAGGGAGCAAAATAGCCGAAGAGGGGGAGCAGCAGCTGCCCTATGAGCCCAAAATCTGTTGTTCGGGGGAGGTGGGAGGAGCAACAAGCACTGAATGCTCAAGCCCAACTCGTCTTTTTGTCACCCATAATCCATTGCATGGGATTGCTTCCTTTCCTGTTGGGAAGGCGCCTTGCGATCAGCTTTTTTTTGCGAAAGGTCGGAAAGTGAGGCAACTTCCTGCTTCAAAGTGACTCGTCAGACCGCCGCTTGGCACGAACATACACAATCACAATCATGCGTATATAGTGTTATATAGTGCTAAAAAAAAAAAAAAAAAAACTTGACTTCAATAAATAAATAGGATGAAGTCTGTTTGGATGTTTGACCTGGGATATGGAGGACCAAAACTGCCAAAATTCAAAATAAATAAATAAATAAATATATATAATATAAATATAAATATAAATATATATATATATATATATATATATATATATATATATATATATATATATAGTTATTTATTTATTTAGTCATTTGTTTATTTTGAATTTTGGAAGTTTTGGGCCGTCCTGCCGAGTCAAAATGTTATTCAAATGAGGGGGCGTTATGTATTTATTTATGGATGTATATATTTTTTGCTCTTTTATTTCCATTTATATTTCTTTTTTTTTGGGGGGGGGGGGGGATATTATTTTAGAATTCTAGTTTTTGAGATCCATTTTTATTTTCACTTTTAGATTTTATTTATTTATGTAGTCATTTATTTCTTCTGAATTTTGGCAGTTTTGGTCCTCCATCGTACGGAAGTGTGCCAATGTGGAGTAAACATTTTTCAGTGGTAAATACAATCAAACGTTTTTGAAAATACATTCAAATGATTATTTCAGTCATCGATTAATCGGTTGATTATTTATTTATTTTTTTAATTAATCGATGAATTTCCATCTTTTTTCAAAACCAGGACATGATTTTAAATCAAGAGTGCAAAAACATATTAATCATGATTACGGATAGACCGATTATCGATGCCAATATTTGGCATTTTGACAAATATCGGCATCGGCCTTTTTATGAATCTGAAGGCCGATCAAGCTGGTATCACAAAAATAAATAAATTAATGAATAAATAAATAAACAAATTAATTAATTAAAAAAATCAAATTATGTTGAACTTTTGGAAAACTTTATTTACAGTAGAAAACTTTAGGGAACTATTCACTTATTTATTTATTTAGTATTTAATTTAGCTTAACACAAGCCAATGACCCTGGCTGCTCCCTGCAATTTTTTCAATAATTTTTAAACAAAGCTGTCAAGGCTTTTTTTTACTCTGTAGCACTTCTGAAATCTAAAGTGCATTACAAATAAAATTATTATTATTATTATTATTATCATTATTATTATTATTATTATTATTATTATTATTATTATTATTATTATTATTGTTATTATTATTATTATTAATTCTTTACGTTTAAAATTAAAAGAAAAAGTAATTTTGAAAAATTTCAAAGCTAATTTTTTCTCTTTTACTGCAAATGAATATCGTCTTGAAATATCGGTTTATCTGTCTCCTTGACTACTAATAATCGTGATCAGTATCGGCCTTGAAGAAAACCACATCGGTCTGTCACTAATGATTGCGTTACCAGTTTGGTCTGTAACGTGAGCAAACAGGCTGTTATTTATTATATCAATAATATAACGTCATTCTTGTTTCTCCAAAAATATGACTTAAAAAAAAAATCATACGATAACAAAACTCATTTGAGAGATAGGCCTATGTGTGTGTGTTTTTTTTCCTGAAAAATTTAACTTTTCTTTTGAGCATGCAACTTTATTGTTCTGAAATGAAACCTTTTAATCTGGAAAAACATTTTTTTCTTTTTTTCTAAAATTACTGGAACAATAGGACTTGACTTAAGGAAAAAAACAAAAAACAACTTTATTCTTGCAGGACTTCTACATTTTTTATTTTTTTTTTCACAAAAAAAGTACTTGAGTTACTGTTTTGGTCTGTAAAGTGAGAAAACAGGCAACATTGTTGATGGTTGTTTTCCAAAGTAAAAGTACGTGTTAATTGTGTTTTGATTAATCGTTGCACCTCTAGTTAAAAAGCTCTTAAATGTGTATTTTTAAGCTGTATTTGCAAATAGGTTCCACGTACTGAGCTTTCCCCAATCAGGTCAAATTTCCAGCCACCGACATTGAGCTCCATTCCCTCCAAACAACATCCATAAATGGGCAAAAGTGATTTCCAAACGAGCTGACCCGTACGTCGGCCCTGCGCTCGGATCGGCCCGCACCCCCGCGAGGGTGGCATCAATCACAATGAAAATGCATATGCATGAGCCTCTGAGGAGGCGGGGGATAAGTGCGCATGTGCGTGATTGCCGCACGCTATTGAGGCTTCGTTAAGTGCCTTTTATTTCATTGAGTTCAAGTTAAGGGCCGTGGACGAGCCGTGTTGCTTTTGAATGGAAAGAAAGAGAAATACACTTTTTTTTTTTTTCCCCCCTCCTTTTTAGTGGTATCCTGTGCGTGCGTATAATGTGAGCTGCTTTAACCTCTGCTTGTTTTATGGACTTGTGCGCGGCTCCGCCGCCGCTCGATTCATTTACACACCACTCACGCCGGCTTGCCAAATCTCCCCGCAGAGCAGATATTGCCCCGCGAGGTAAATAAATTACTTCCATCGATTGCTGTAGTTGTCGAGTGACTTTATCTCGCGCGGACTTGTCCAGATACGCATCAGCGTGTGACAGGGGGGGGTCTTTCTTTCTATTTTTTTTTCTATTTTTTTTTTTTTTTTTTAAATAATGTGCCACTGTGTCTTATTTGACGTGTTTGTGCGGGTGGCAGGCTAAAATCAGATCTTCCTGATGGCAATCTCGACTTATTTAAAACCTTCGTCAAAGTTACGTGTCAGTCTGTGTCTATTCCAATTGAAACATTATGCCTGGTGCATATTGAAAAGCCGATGCCATCGGTCACTATCAGTATGCTAAAGGCTTGACAGTCGATTATTTTGATAATTCATTAGTTGTCGATTAATCAATGCCGACATTCATCAAAACGCCAAATATGAGCAAATATGAGCTCATAATCGGTCTAATCGAAGTATGCTAAAGACTCGGCAGTCAATTATTATGATAATCTTCTGATAATCGATTAATTTTGACACCCTGAGATATGCCGAATATCGGCACCCATAATAGCCCGGCCGATAATCTGCGTTGCCCCATTCAAAGTATACTAAAGACTTGGCAGTCAATTATACTGATCGATTAGTTGTCGATTAATTGCAGACATTTGTTCAAAATGCCAAATATTGGCACCGGATAAAACGTCCTGGCTGATAATTGGTCTCTCTCTAGTCATAGTATGCTAAAGACTTTGACAATCGATTATTTTGATAATCAATGAATCGATTAATTTTGACACCCCTAACTGCCGACATCAGTAAAAATGCCAAATATTGGTACCGATAAAACGTCCTGGACAGTAATTGGTCTCTCCCTAGTCAAAGCATACTAAAGAATTGACAGTCGATTATTTTTATAATTTACTAATGTCAATTACTCGAGAAATTTTTACACCCGTAGATGCCGTCCTTACTCAAAATGCCAAATATCGGAAGCAATCATTGGCCCGGACGATAATCAGTCTATCCTGAATCAAAGTATGCTAAAGACTTGAGGAACGATTATTTTGATAATTGATTAATTTTGAGACCACTAGCCGCTGACATCACTCAAAACGGCAAATATTGGCACCCGATAAAATGTCCTGGTCGATAATTGCTCTCTCCCTAGTCAAAGTATGCTAAAGACTTGACAGTCAATTATTTTGATAATTTACTGTCAATTACTCGATTAATTTTGACACCCCTAGATGTCGTCCTTTCTCAAAATGCCAAATATCGGAACCGATCATTGGCCCGGACGATAATCAGTCTATCCTGAATCGATGTATGCTAGACTTGACAATCGATTATTTTGATAATTGATTAGTTGTCGATTAATCAGTTAATTGCCAACATTTGTCTAAAATACCAAATATTGGCACCAATATTCGAACCAGCTGATAATCACTCTATCCCTAGAGAAAGTATGCTAAAGGCTTGACAGTCGATTATTTTGATAATCGATTAATCGATTAATTTTGACACCCCTAGGTGCCGACATTAGTCAAAATGCCAAATATTGGCACTCGATAAAAAGTCCTGTCCGATAATTGGTGTCTCCCTAGTCAAAGTATGCTAAAGACTTGACAGTCGATTATTTTGATAATTTACTAATGTCAATTACTCGATAAATTTTGACACCCCTAGATGCCGTCCTTACTCAAAATGCCAAATATCGGAACTGGATATTAGCCCAGCCGACAATCAGTCTATGCTAAAGACTTGACAGTCGATTATTTTGAGAATCGATTAGTTGTTGATAATTGGCTCTGCTGATAATCGGTCTTCCCCTGCTATAAAGAAATATCAAATCAAATCCTCGTGGATGCCAGCCTGTGTGTGTATTTTTATCTCCATAGACGACGTTTATGCGGGAGCGTTGGGTACATTTTGCCGCCAGGGCCCAGATGTGGCGGCGTAGCTCGAGGTTACAAGTTCAGTGTTGAAAGGCGGAGGGTGTGCGCGGGTGCGTGTGTGTGTGTGTGTGTCGGCGGGCTGGGCCCACATGCGGTTTTAATAGACGCTATGCTGACATGACTGCAGAGGCCAAGAAGCCACCGTTAAAAAAGTTTTGGAAAAAGTGTGAAAGTATGCCTCATCTGTTTAACAGTGGAACAACTGACCAGCGTTCGCAGACCAGCTCATCCATGTGCTCACATTCGATTTCATACACGATTGTTCTTGTCTTTGAGCTTGGGTGCATTTTTGGGAAGTTCACTGCTCTCACAATTGGGATTTTGGAAGCTAGTTTTATTACCCAAACACTCCATTGATACAACACAGAATCGATGAGTGCAACTAACTTTTCCATCATTTTCATGAAATTGACAGTGCAAAAAAAATGCACTAATGTGATTTAAAAAAAAATGTTTACTTGTTTGGTTGCTAAAACATTTGAGAATATTTACTGTGGAGAAGCTGAAATTCGGAGTATTTGGACAATTGCAGGTCTCTAAACAATTGATCGATTATCAAAAATAATTAGATATTATTTGATTTTCAATTAGTTGTCAAATAATTGATTCATCGTTTCACCGCTAAAGTCAAGAAAAAGATTAAGGCTGGTCAAATAAAATAGAGAATAGATAAGAGTAGGGCCGCAACTAACAATTATTTAAAAAAAAATAATAATTTGACGTCTTTTGCCGTCAATGGCAGTGAATGAGTTAATTAATATGGCGATAATTTTGTCAATGAATCAGATTTTAAAATATGTTTTATTTTTAATTCTTTATTTTGAAATAGGATTTTTTTTCAAATTGACAAAAAAAAAGATTGATCAAATAAAATAGAGAATAGATAAAGTAAGGCTGCAACAAACACTTTTTTGTTTTATTTAACCTGGTGATAATTTTGCCAATCAGATTTTAAAATATGTTTTAATTTTGATTACTTAGTTTGAAATAGGACTTTTTTTTTTTAATTGACAAAAGACAGATTAAGATCAAATAAAGAATAGATAAGAGTAGGGCTGCAACTAACAATTTTTTTTTTTAAATCAATTAATCTGACAATTATTTTGATTCGATTATTTGATTAATTGTATTTGGAAAATTATGTTTTCATTTCCATCTCTATATTTAAGAATAGTTTTGTTATTTTTTTTCTCAAATTTACAAAAGAGAAAAATAAAGAATGTTCAAATGGAATAGTGACTAGACAAGAGCAGTCTGAATGTGATGACTCAACAGTGTGAGTTATGACAAATTAATTTTGACAGAAGCTCAGCAGCTGATGTCCGACAATTATTCGTTTGGTCCTTTGCTTGATTCCTTGAGATTTGTCAAGGCGAGAGCCAGACATGAACAGAACAGAAGCACATTTTCAAAGAAATGTGCGGCAAAACATGATTAATTGAATTGCATAAATAAGTCATGAAAAACATAATAAAACATAAACTCCATCTTCAGGGCTTGTTGGGCCTCCTTATTTATTTATTCTCTGCTTAAGTTTTATTGCTCTGATAATGAACAAAACTGGCCTAACCTGCATATTTCACTTGTGATTTTTTTTTTTTTTTTTTTTTTTATGTCCCTGGGCGCTTCCATGCAAATGAGTGGTAGGGAAGCGAGCGCAAAACAAAACCAAAAAAAAGAAAAAAAAAGATTTGAAATAAAGCTTGAGATGAAACAATACTTGCACTTGGATGTTGTTCTAATTGGGCCAAATGGCCGTGTAGTGTTTTCAACGAATATATTCGTCACACCGTCATAATACCCTCCACGACCATCGTGTGGAAAATGTCTACATTGGAAGAACTCGTTCTACTTTTTAGTTGGGTTTTCAAATAAGGACATAGTCATTGCTTTAGCAGAGATTAATCATATCATATAAAATATCCAAGTTTATTTTTTGTAAATTTGTGAGTTTTTTCCTGACAAATTTACTACTTTATAATGTCGCAAATTTTCAAAAAAAAATTCATAAATTTGTGAGTTTTTTTTTTCTTTCATGTTTGCTACTTCCTAATGTCCATATGTCCATATTTGTGAGTTTTTTGTCGCAAATATTCAAAAATTTTCTCATAAATTTGTGATTTTTTTTCTTGCTAATTTGCCAACTTATAATGTCGCAAATATTAAAAAAAATTCTCAGAAATTTGTGAGTTTTTTTTTTTTTCAAATTTGCCACTTTATAATGTTGTAAATATTCAACAATTTTCTCATAAATGTTTGAGTTTTTTATCTCATTATTTTGCCACTTTGTCGCAAATATTCAAAAATGTTCTCATAAATTTGTGAGTTTTTGTTCTCGCGAATTTGCCACTTTATGTTGTAAATAGTCAAAAAATTTCCCATAATTTTTAGTTTTTTTTTCTTGCAAATTTGTCACTTTATGTCGCAAATATTCAAAATGTTTCTCATAAATTTGTGATTTTATTTTTCTCACTAATTTGCCACTTTATAATGTCGCAAATATTCAAAACTTTTCTCATAAATGTGTTTTTTTTAATTATTATTTTTTTGAATCAAATTTGCCACTTTATAATGTCGCAAATGTTCAAAAATTTGTGAGGTTTTTTTTTCTCGTGAATTTGCCACTTTATGTCGTAAATAGTCAAAATTTTCCCATACATTTTTTTTTTATTGCAAATTTGTCACTTTATGTCGCAAATATTCAAAATGTTTCTCATAAATTTGTGAGTTTATTTTTCTCACTAATTTGCCACTTTATAATGTCGCAAATATTCAAAACGTTTCTCATAAATGTGTTTTTTTTAATTATTATTTTTTTGAATCAAATTTGCCACTTTATAATGTCGCAAATGTTCAAAAATTTGTGAGGTAAATAGTCAAAATTTTCCCATACATTTTTTTTTTTTTATTGCAAATTTGTCACTTTATGTCGCAAATATTCAAAATGTTTCTCATAAATTTGTGGGGTTATTTTCTCGCTAATTTGCCACTTTATAATGTCTCAAATATTCGAGATTTTCCGCATAAATGTGATGGTTTTTTTTTTTCTCGCTAATTTGCCACTTTATAATGTTGCAAATATTCAAGATTTTTTTTAAATAAATTTGTGATTTATTTTTTCCTCCTAATGTCGCATATCTGCAATTTTTTATCTGGTAAATGTGTGAATTTTTTTCTCTGAATAATTAAAATTTCTTAACATGAAACAATTAGTCAACCTTGTTTTTAATGCCATCGAAATATTTTCCACATTTTCCTTTCAAGCCATTCCTATCGAAAAGGCCTTCAAGGCAACGCCGACTAAATAAACAGACTTGAGTTGCTGGAGCTTCCTCATATCTGCGCTCTGGTTAAAAATTAAAATCTCAAGCAGCATAAATCAGAAAGGGGAGAAAATTAATATACAGCGAGGGAAGATTAATCAGATAGCCGCGCTTTCATTGTCATTTTCTCCTTTTTGTCCTCAAGTGTGACAAAAACATTATTGAACATCTTTACCTCGCTTCTCAGCCACTCGGGCTAACCTAACAATCTTTTCATATTGCCGCTTGTATATTGTAATCCTGACAGCACTTGAAATATAATTCTTTCCCCCTATTTGAAATCATGAATGTGAAATTGCATGAAGGCGGGAGTGTTAAATGGACATATGAATGCGAGGGTAAATCCGGCCCTATTAAGCACTTTTCTTATTATTTCTGAAAGTGGAACGTGATAATTAGTTTGGTGGCAATCCTATAGCGGGGTGGAGGGAAGGGTCTCAATAGTTGAGCCAAATTAATTTCTTCTGTCACCTTCAGCATACGTTCCTCTTAATAGGTTTCATCTATTTCACGGTGATTAACTTTTATTTTTATTTCACCACTTGACTGTGATACCGATTTTTCTCTTCTTTCCTCAACGATTCTGCTCGGAACGGCGTCCGTGTCCGGACGCATGGCGTCATGAGTGCTTGGCTCCCGACTCGCCGTGATCTGAGGGATGGCGGCGGGCCCTTTTCCCAGGGGTCCTCGCAGCTGCGGCCCGCTCGTCATGTGATCCGAGCGTCTGGCCCGATCGCCCTTTTCCTTTTTTTTTTTTTTTTTCTTTCCCCTCAGGAGTCGCTCCAAGTCGTTTTCGTGCTAAAAGTTAACAATCATTCCCGATGTTAAATCCATCAGAAACGTCCGTGTGCCACGAGGTTGCTTAAATAATCTCCCCTGCGTGCGTGCGTGCGTGCGTGCGTGCGAGTGAGCGAGCGCAGCTTAGGGTGGGCCATGGGAACGCGGAATACCTGAGAGGATTACAAGCATCCCAAGGACACTTTGTGTGGGACTCCGATCCAAATGTCATTCCGCTTCATTTCAGATGCGTTTGTGGCAGCTCAGATATATCTGCAGTCGTTTCGCACAAGTTGTTTGCGTACTTTGACTGGGGATGGACCGATTATTATTTGGCATTTTGACCAATGTCAACATCTAAGGGTGTCAAAATCAAGTGATTAATTGACAACTAATCGTTGATCAAAATAATTGACTGTTAAGTCTTTAGCATACTTTGACTATAGGATGGACCGATTATCAGCCAGGCCGATAATCGGTGCTGATATTTGGCATTTTGACCAATGTCAACATCTAAGGGTGTCAAAATCAAGTGATTAATTGACAACTAATCGTTGATCAAAATAATTGACTGTTAAGTCTTTAGCATACTTTGACTATAGGATGGACCGATTATCAGCCAGGCCGATAATCGGTGCTGATATTTGGGATTTTGACCAATGTCAACGTCTCGGGGTGTCAAAATCAATTCATCGACAACTAATTGATTATCAAAATAATTGACTGTCAAGTCTATAGCATACTTTGACTAGGAAGAGACCGATTATTGGGCTGGCCGATTATCAGTGCGCATATTTGGCATTTTGACGAATGGAAGCATCTAGGGATGTCAAAATTAATTAATTAATCGACAACTAATTATCAAAATAATCGACTGTCAAGTCTATAGCATACTTTGACTAGGAAGAGACCGATTATTGGGCGGGCCCATTATCAGTGCCCATATTTGGCATTTTAACAAATGCCAGCATCTAGGGATGTCCAAATTAATGAATTAATCGACAACTAATCAATTATCAAAAAATAATTGTCTGTCAAGTTTTTAGCACACTTTTTACTAGACCGATTATCACCTGGGCCAATTATTGGTGCAGATATTTGGCATTTTGACCCATATAGGCATCTATGGGTATAAGTTAATTGATTAATCGACAGCTAATAGGTCATCAAAATAATTGAACTGTCAAGTGGATAGCATACTTTGACTGGTGAAAGATTGATTATCGGTGATCGATTATCAGTGCCGATATTTGGCATTTTGACAAATGTAGGCATCTTGGGGTGTCAAAGTTCGTCAATTAATCCACAACTAATCGATTATCAAAATAAACAACTGTCAAGTCTGAAGCATACTTTGACTAGGGATAGACCGATTATCGGCTGGGTCGATTATCTGTGCCGATATTTAGCATTTTGACAAATGTAGGCATCTTGGGGTGTCAAAGTTCGTCAATTAATCCACAACTAATCGATTATCAAAATAAACAACTGTCAAGTCTGAAGCATACTTTGACTAGGGATAGACCGATTATCGGCTGGGTCGATTATCTGTGCCGATATTTAGCATTTTGACTATTTTCTTGGGTTTTTTAACAAATATGCTTCATCAAAGTTAAGTTCTTGAATTTTGACGCTAATATTTTCTCGGTTATTCGCCTCCTTGACTACTAATAATCAGTATCGGTCCTGGAAAAACAAAAACAAAAAACAAAACAAAACATCCATCTATGACTAACTTTGATTGTATGGCTGGTGTTTTATGTGTTTGTGTGTATATGCTCTGATTAATTATACATGCTTTATGTTTTGCTGAAATCGCACACGTTTTCCTGTCTGGTTTCAACTTACACTGGTAAATTACACCCAGTCACTAAAATTACATCCTATAGAGTGTGTGCGTGCGTGCGTGTGTTTCCCCTCATTGCTGACATCATCTCACAGAGACGCACTCCACGTCAGCTTTGATTAGTCTGAATGAAGTCCAACTGTTTTTGTGTTTTCGTCATTTAGGGGAAGAAAAATGGAAATGCAGCTGTTTTCGTGCGTGCGCGTGTTTGTGTGTGCGTCTGAGCGGATGGGTGTGTGCGTGTGTTGGCGGCAACGATTGTGTGCAGCGTTGAGTGCGTAAGAGTGGTTGTCAACCGGAGCCGCTTGCGCCCGTTTGAAGGTAAAGGAAGCTGGACGGGACAAAAAGTCCCCAAAATAAGCAGGCTGGAGTTTGCCAATTAGCGCGCCGCAAACGTCGGTTGTTGTTGTTGGCGTGAGATGCGAAGGAATCGTTGCGTCGGTTGTGTGCGCGTCTGCTGTGGTAGGTTGGAAACGATCCCCATCTGGGACCAGTTGCTTTCTTCAATATTCTTCTGGTACCTGCACTATTTTTCTAACTTGTGTCTTTTGGTCGACTTTTTTTTTTTTTTTTCAGCATTTTGGAAATGTAAACATGTCTAAAATACATCCAGATGTGACCAGATGTGCTGCGCCACCACAAACACTGGGCAGGGAGCGCGTGTGCGCGTTGTATGACTCTTTGCCCGGCCGTTTGCAAAACGATTGGCTGGTTTTGTCAAACGTTTTTTTTTGCTTTTTCAAATCGTTTGGCTGCTTGCATGAAACGCGCTTTTAAGTGAAGGAGAGTCGGCGTGCGACAAAGGCAGCAATTTTGCAAGAATATTGACCCTAATGGGTGCTCAATTCTGTATCTGACGCGCACACGCACGCGGGCAGACATTTTGTGTGGCAAAGCTCCATTTGGATTTGTCGCTACAAGAGGTTGGAATGAGTTCAAGCGCTTTGTGTAGGCGAGGTTGAGAAGGCTGTAATTGTGGGCTAAATGCTGTAAATGATTGTTTACCGCGTGTTCGCATACACACACATGCGCAGAATAATATTAGAACCATAATTAGGCTCCATTTCACTCACATGGTCCTGCGCACACACAAACACACAACTTTCTGATTTTTCAGCAGTGTACATATTGTACACACTTGTGCTATGCGTGTACACGGAAGTGTAACTGCCAGTGTGGAGTCAACATTTTTGACTTTCAAAAGTATTTGCAAATATGTTTAAAATTATTTAAATACGTTTGAATATACTCACAAATAGTGAAATTGAAAATTGTGAAATTGAGGTACTTATGAATGGTAGTTTTGTATAAGATTACCAAAGTATTATATTTAACTAGACTAAGTGCAATTTCTGGAGAAATTGCGTGGGAATGCTGAAAGCTGAATGCTAAAATTTGAATGCATGTGGAATGCTTATGACGTAAATTGAGAGATAAATTATGAAATTATAACCTCCTGGTTAGTGGAGAATGCACTTTACCAACTCTGCCACCGACTAGGAAGTGGGCGTGGAAAGCAATATGTAGAAAAAGTTCATTGTCTGTCCCATTGAAAATGAATGGGGAAAGTTGATCTTAAATGTTAAATTGTGCAAATACTGTGGAATCAGACGCTATATACCTCGGGAGGCGTCAATTTTTAAAGCTAGTTGAAATTTGAACAATGTAAATTAAGTATTATGTGGGAGTTGTTACGCGGCAATAAAGTGTGGAGATAAAAATCACAATAACGTATGTGGGAATGCTTCAGCATTCCCACAACTAAATCTTTAAATTTTAGTAATTTTGACTGAGTAAAAAGATTGTGTGTATGTTCAAGAAATCCAACCTTGTGTATGATCCGCAAAGCACGTTTTTCCAATATGACTAATGGCTCTATTGTATACATTTAAACATTTTGTCAATCCAAAATACCGACTCCACATCGGCAATTCCACGCGTCCGTATGTGTGCGTATATTTTTAAGTGCGACGGTCATGTTGAAGTCTTGCCCCTGGGGGATTAATTACGGGATGAGGCCGTTTTTCTCATTACCGCGGTGAGAAATGGTGAGCACACACGCGTCGAAGAGCGGTGTGTAATGGCTGCAGCTGATGCTGTGATTCTGTACCAGATATACACGGTGCACTTCCCTCACCGCAAGTTTATTTCGTCCCGTGTGTGAGCAACATCTGCTCGCTCCTTCAATTCAAACGTCACCTTGTTTGTTTGGCTTCACCCTTACAAACACACCATTAGCGCCGACGACTATTCCTGGCCTCGTCCTGAGTTTAGCTCAGGCCTGCTGCCTGACTCACTGGAGGTCCCTGCAGGCAAACCTCAGTCCTACCAGAACCGAGGAAGAACCGAACCACAGCGCGCCGCCCAACCACCACAATGTAACCCTAGCCTGTACTTGAAGCTCCACTGTCAGATGGTGTCTCTCATGTATGCGTGTGTCCTCCGGCAACCACCTCTGATCTGTGAAGTCCACCTTGTCTGCTCACAGACAGACAAGCAGGCCCGGTTTTATGGACGCGCATGAAAGCCGGAGACATGAAGAATGGACGGCAAGCGGCGGTTGGAAGAGGGAGAAAGAAAACAAGAAAGGTGGTCAGGACAAAAGCAGTATTGTATCATTGCCATGACTTGCGAGTTGAAAGGCTGAAACGTCGTCCCCAGAGTTCGCTCATAAAGCCTGGAAGACGGCCTTGGCAGATCAGGCCCCAGCCAGACAGTTCTGGCGGTCCGGCGCAGAGAGATTCCAGTAAGAGGAGATGTAAAAATCAATTTGCAGTGAAGAAGGTAAACAATCGGAAATGACAAACGCGACGGTTCTTTCCATTGCGCCTTTTCTTTTTCTTCTCCGCTCGTCACTTTCACGGTTATTAAAGAAGACAAATGCAACGGCGAAGCCAGTGACTAATCAGTAATGTTGCGGTAAAGGATCTCTTCCAGAGTTTTACCCTTTAAATACCTGAAAATGATTTTCAGCTACCATGCACGCTCTGTCTTAAAATGTGTCGACCCTCTGAAGTTGAAAAGCTACTGCAGACCATGAGGGGTGAGCGCAATGTATGAATGTTTTTTTTTAATGGGGGTTGGGGAGTAATATTCCGAGAATAAACTCACAAATTTACAAGAAATAAACTCGCCAATTTGTGACATTACAAAGTGGCAATTTTATAAGAAAAAAAAAAAATCACAAATTTAGGAGAAGTAAACTCGCCCATTGCGAGAATCAAGAAAACAAAAAAAATTGCGAGAAATACATATAGCCTATTTAATGAATAATTATGTGTAAATGTGTGAAATGCCTATGGTGGAAGAACTGGTTAATTATACTTTTCAGCTGGGTTTACAAAAAATTAGACACTAATTGCTTTAGCAGATATTAACCATATCGTATAAAATATCCAAGTTTATTTCTCGTAAATTTGTGAATTTTTTCTCACAAATTTACCACTTTATAACGTCGCAAATATTCAAAATTTTTCTCATAAATTTATGACTTTTTTCTTTCTTGAATTTGCCACTTTATAATGTCGCAAATATTCAAAATCTTTCTCGGAAATTTGTGAGTTTTTTTCTTGAATTTGCCACTTTATAATGTCGCAAATATTCAAAAATTTCCTCATGAATTTGTGTTTGTTTGTTTGTTTGTTTTTGTCGCAAATTTGCCACTTCCTAATGTCGCATATCTGCAAGTTTATATCTGGTAAATGTGTGATTTTTTTTCTCTGATTAATTACCCTGATCGCCAAAATATATATATTAGGGGTGTTAAATCGATTTGGCAATAAGTCACGATATTACAGTATTTCTATGCAGAAATAATCAACAAAACGTCTTACTTAGGGTTACGGTTCACACCTTCAGCATGGAAGAATGGTTAATGGAACATTAATCCTTAATATTTTATTTCCATGCTGTTCAAATATGAAAGATTACAACCTGTTTGTTAAATACAGTGGCTCACAGTTATAAGACTGAATTTTCAGATCAATAAATAATACATTTTCATAAAAATCTTACAGTGTACAAGTTTACTGATTAGTATTTTCTAAATTTGAGTCAAAAAAAAAATATCTCAACATTCGGCTTATAAATTTGTATCGGATTAATAGGTATCGTGATATAGTTAAGTATGAAGGGATTATAAAAAATAAAGCAATCACATGATGTACCATCACAACAGCCACAAGTTGACTTCTGAGTGCAACCAATTCCCTCGGCCTAGCAAGATATGTGCGTCTTGACCCCCCCCCCCCTGGAACCACCAAACCCCTTTTTGATATTCAAGTTCTGCATCCAAATATAACCTGTTTTGCACCGACACAATGTGAACTGGTAAATAAATATGGCTTGACTTGACATATTTGACATTAAAAAAAATAGTTGCTCAACAGCCAGTCTGTTTGAGTTCCGAGGGCCCTCAAATGAGGAGACGTCGGCGGCCCGTAGAGGCTGAAGTCAATACAGTTGTGCGGACGGGGGAAACAATGGAGAGATGAGCGTGAAAGGGATTGAAAAGTGAATGGGGAAGCTAGTCCTTGGGGCCTGTTTGGTGGTTAGGGGCCATCGGGGGCCCCAGCAGAGACCTCCATTAGTGGAACGATCTAACCCTGGGGGAGCCGGTGCAGCGGCGGGCCTCGGTGGCGAGGGCCGTCTGTTTAGCAGCAGTTTGTCCGCATTGCTCATAACATCGATCGAGTGCGGAGAGCCCAAACTGCAGGAAGGCTCTTTGCCGCTGAATAGGCCGAGCGGCGGCGTATCGACGGCGTAGAGTGGACCGTTTCCGAGCCGCGCACCCCTTTGGTCATTTGGCCAAGACGGACACATCTTATTCAATACGTACGCCACATGGACGCCCGTTCGAGCTTTGACGGTTATGTGTGTGTGTAATGATTTGTGTCTTACACACGCTAATCCTCTTGTGTGTCGGATGAACAGATCTGCTTTGACTGTCTGGGAACAATATGAAAGAGAAAAAGTGAGGAAACAAACATGTTTCCCAGGCTCACATTATCCCTCCTTCACTGACCCTAAGATCTCCATCTTCCCATTTTGCACTCTCTGAAGTCACATTCCATAAAATCACCTACAGCTAATTGAGAGATTATGTTGTTGTTGAAGACTATACAATAATGCTGGTTTATACTGCACAGAACAGCATTGGAGCCTGACCAAGTCACAGATAGTCACCCTAGTGGCAGCATAGTGAGTAACACACTTTGAGATGATGTTGTTGGCTCACTATGTGGCTTTACAGCTTCTTGGGTTTTACCCCTTTAAATACCTGAAACTGGTTTTCAGCAACCAGCACAGTCTGGGCCGTATTTGCTTGACTGCTGAAGATAGAAGAGGGGATTTGTGCTGTTGTGGGATGGAACGCACCTGACTCCTGGACCCTCATTCCCTTTAAAATCAAAAGTGGTCAGGGCTCATACAGTGGTTGAAATTGCGGAAGCAGAAATTGACTTGCATGAGATGACTTCCACCACACATCTTCACGGAAATCAGCCTGTGGCTTGTTTAAATGCACCAAAATCATGTGACGCTGCATATGCCACAATTTAGACCTGGTTTTAGGTGGTCTAAAATCAAGTCTACTTTTTGGTTATCACTTTGCCAGATGCAGTTGTGTGCAGTGGAATATGCCACAGCACCAATCACGGCACAAAGTAGTCTACCAAACGCAGACACGCCCGGGCACGGAAATGAAAATGCACCTGTTTTTACATGCCTTTCGCCCAATATCAGACCCTAACTCTTAATATGTGTGAACCTTCTTAAGTTAAAAAAAATAAAATATAGTCTAAATATTGTATTCTGGTTTATATTGCGTTAGTGGAATATGAGTTAAACAGCAAAATCTAGTAGTTTTTTTTTTTTTGGGGTAATATCAGAAGTCGGCCATTTTGCCACTTGCTGTCACTGAAAATGGCATCACGGTCTCCGGTAACAACCAATCACAGCTCAGCCTCAGAAAACAGGTGAGATGTGATTGGTTGTTGTCTGAGCTCTGAGCAACTGTGATGTCATCTTCAGTCGACAGCAAGTGGCAAAATGGCCGCCCCCTGGGATGTATAAAAACAGCTGGATTTTGCTTCTAACTCATATTCCACAAATGTAATATTAATCAGAATGTCATGTTTAGAAGAGTGAAGTCACATATAACATAATATTGTCAAGAAAAGTTGACGGTTGACTTCCCCTTGAAATGGAAAGTCAATGAAAAAATGTTCTTTACAATAATGTCTAAACAGCATTCTGATTGATATTGCATTTATGGAGTATGAATTATAGAGATAGCCCAATATGTTTTTTTTTTAGGGCCGATACGATACCGATTATTAGTAGTCAAGGACGCCGATAACCGATATTTTGAGCCGATATTCATTTTCTAAAAGGGAAGATAACAGCATCAAACTTTGAAAAAAATACAAACGCCAGCTCTTAAATTTTTGGAATTTTTAAGAATATGTTTATTGAACAACTTTTAGGATTCGTAAAATCAGCGATCTCCCAGGGGCAGTGACATATTTTCAAAATTTAAATAACAAGTAAATAGCTCCCTATTGTTTTTTACAGTAAATAAGGTTTTCCAAAATTTTAAATATCTGAAGTAGTGTATTAAAATTGTGCTTATCTTAGTTTTAATGTCAAACAAAAACAGAAAATGCAGAGCCAGCATTATCTCTGGAAATTTAAATAATTAGATCCCTGAAGTTAAAACTTTTTTAAAATGGATCTATTATCGGGCATATGATTATTCAAAATGGCCGATGCCAATATTCCTGAAAATTTGCTGAATATCAGTCTGTAATCGGTCTGTCCCTAATGAATTAAGTAGAGGAAATCTAGTTGTTTTTATCCATCGCAGGGGACGGCCATTTTGTCACTTGCCGTCTTCTAAAAATGACATCACACATTCTCAGGGCTCAGGTAACGACAAATCTTGGCTCAGCTTGTGAACATCACAAGACCAAACTCGGGATTAGTCGTAGTAGTTATTAGTTGTGATTCCATCCTATGATGTCATTTTCAGTCAACATTGACAAAATGGCCGCCTCTTGAGATGGATACAAATAGCTTAACTCATATTCATTCTACAAACATAATATTAATCAGAATGTTGTGTTTGGATTAGTGGGGCTGCATAGAGCATATAATGTATGTGTACCCGGCCTAAAAGCGATTCTCTTCTTATTTTACATTTGTTGCATGTGTGTGAGCCGCATCGAGCGAGCGTGCGTGTGTGCTTTGTGGTTGTTATTGTTTGTCGAGCCTGACGCGCTGGCAAACGAACCGGTTCGAAGCCCTTGTACAGAAAGCATCAATTCTTAATGGGATAATGACATACTAAGCGACTCGCAGCGGCATCTCTGTTTACAGACAAAGACAAGCCACAAACAATAGACACACATGCGCAGCTCTCCACTTTCATGTAACATTAAGCTCGACGTGTGCGCCAGTGTTGTAACGTGGCTTCAGACCAGATTCCCTTATAAGACAAGAATGTCGTCCGTGGCATCCCGAGTTTTCCACTGGAATCATCCATTCATCCATGCAGCCCGTTTCCTGCCCCAGGGTCTTCCTCTCGTCCCGGGCAAGCGAGGAGAGGGAACCCTCTGTCTCCCGCTCGTCCACAATCCCCCCCACCGTCCCCTCGCTCGCCACATCCTTTTTCATCACTTTTCCTTTCCCCTCGCTGCGTCGGGGTCACTTCTGGTGGGCGACTGGAGTCTTGTCTTTGCTGGATTTTGCTTGTCTGGCTGTGGAGCTGACACAGGCACATGACTCACTGTGAGTCACGGCCATTCAGGCTTATTGCTGAGGAAACGCTGCTGAATAGGAAGAGAAGAGTCTTTCTCAGACTGGTACCGGAAAGCACACTCATGCGTACTGTACAACTGAACAAATAACCAAACTCTCCAAATTAGCACAGGACTTCTAACTTTAAGCGCAAAGTTTGGAAAAATAAATCAATTTAACCTTGAAATGTCCCCTCGCCCAGGCACAAGCTCCCTCTTCCATTTTTTTTTTTTTTCATCTGTTAAATGTTTGAGTGTTTGATAGTTTGAGGTCTATAGCAGAACCCGCCCGGGAATTAATGTCATTCATATGCCCCGCGGAAATTACTTTTGAAATGCATATAATCTAAAACATGCAAATGAGGCTGACTTTGTGCACCCTGTTTAATATGAATTATCATTTTCTGAATACCTATTATTACTGCGTACATTTCTCCAATTATATTGTTCCTTTTTGTCACTTTTGGATATTGACGCACACATGCACATCACCCAAAGCATGCACTTGCGTGGTCACTTGTGCTCACACACGCACGCACATGCAGAAGAATGTCTTTGTGAGGGTTGTATTTTAATGAGGAGTAATAAGGATGGTAATGACCCAGTCTGCTCTCTTTCTCTCTCTTTTTTTTTTAACGTTCTCTATTTTTGTATAAGAGCGCTCTCGTTGAAAAGTCAAAACATATAATGCAGATTCTGCACAAACGTACCAATCAAAAGTCCTTAAACAGCACATGAAAATAACAAGTGTTGCTCATCAAATTTTTATCAAGGAGCTGAAATATTGATGTGTTTTAAAAGTGAGCAGTGCATGTTTAGTTTGTCGCTTCCTTTTCTGTTCTGGTGATCGAGCACTTATTAATGTCCTTGTCTGAGAGGCAGACGTTTTTTTTTTTTGGTCTTAAATTGAATGGAAGGCATCCCTTTTTCAAACGAATTACTCTATTAATTTATTTATACTGTGCCATAAATTATTCTATTAATATTAGTATGTTCCAAATTAGTACAACTACTCTCAATGTTCTTTCTACTTTTATTAATTAGAATGCTTGTCACTATATAACAAAGATTTTTTTCTTTCTGTGATAAATTATAAAGAAGTCATTTTTTTAATGCAATGAGAAACTGCGAAGAAATTATTTATGTTCTAATATAATGCAGTATAATATGTGCAATGTGAGACAAAAAAAAAGTGATGAAAAGAGCAAGAGGAGCAGAAAACTAACAGTCGTGTTGAACGGGCTTTGCTTGGTGTTGATTTTGACTTTGCGTGCTCGTCTGAGTGTGTTATTTGTGCACACTGTGGGATATCATCTTGTTTTACTACTTTTGGATAGCATGTAAATTAATTACCTCAGCTTGGACCAAGTTCAAAAGTACTGAAATTCAATTAATTTGAAAAGTGGACATGCTATCACTTCCTCCCCATGTCTCCTTTTAACGTCTGGCCTGTTTTTACTGTGCTCTTATTCAATTATATTTGATTAAACTTGCTCTGATCCAATCTATTAATTAACTCAGAAATGCAAAGTGCCCCGACTTGAAAGCCCGCGTATAATATTATATTATGTCCACTTTGATACTTATTTATTTATATACACCGCACTGTTTTAAATCCTTTGTAACACTTTATGAGCGTTGTCGCGCCGGTCGCAGGTAATATTAAATCTACTCATCGTCCTTGTAATGCAAATTCTGATCATAAATTGTGTCATGGAGCTCTTTGGCAAATAAAGTTCCTCCTTTTTATCTCTTTCACAATTTAGTGCTTTCACGGAAGGAAATGTACGTTTTTATACCTAATTGAAGTCTGCCTTTGTTCGGTTAGATTCAGTGCTCAGGTAGGAAGACTTTTTGTGTTGGAAGTTTCGGAAAATAAAAGATGGACTGCAGAATATTGAGGATATGTACGCTTGTTTAAAAATACATAAAACAACAAGATGACATCAAAATTGAGGCATGAGCAGTTTGAAGTTTCCTTGATTGACAACACTTTATTTATAATTTATTTTACAATATTTTCAGAATGTTAAAGATTTATGAAATATGCTACTTTAAATAATGGCAAAACATCAGCATATCTGCAAAAAATGTGGTTTTAATATATTTTATATTTCATAATTAATTTCTTAATGCATGTATAAAAGAAAACCCAACAACAATGAGTTTGAAGTAAACAACAAAATGTTTTGCTCATCTTTTTTTTTTTCTTGGTGCAAAGGGCTATCTACCATTCAATGATGGTACAGAACTATTGAACAAGAAACAATTTTTTGTACAATTTTTCGCAAAAATCAACTCACTCAAATTTTTAAATGTTTGTCCTGCATATCCTTCCAAATGTGCAAAAAATTTCTGTGGCCTACTCAAATTGTAATGTAGGGCAGTATAAGACCCAGTGTAACAGCGCAAGTACGACATTTCTGCCATCTAGTGGTGATTGGTGATATTACAGCTTAAAACTACTGTCGACCCCAGCATATTCACAGTTTTCGGATTCACGGATTTGCATATTTGAAATAGTTTTTAGTTTTTTTCATATCTTGATTTTTTCCCACATTTTTTTCCAGGATCCCCCCCCCCCCCCCCCACCCCACCCCCCCCAATCTTTGTAGAAAACATATCTAGATATATTTAAGAGTGGGTTGTAATAAATAAATATATTTTTAAATACTCAAGGGACCACTCAGTGTGCCACCAACAGTTACCCATCCTTGATCTAGATGCTACGTGCTGGTTACTGGGAGGGGATGGATTGTTTACACATCACAAGTACTAGAATTGAGTACTCGTATTGGTATCACTTTGAATAAAGTGGTATCAATCATCCCTAGTTAATTGCCACTGATCAATTAATCGATTTTATTGTCCACGTGTAGTCCTGGTGTTCAAACATCTCAATGATCATTTCATTTGTAGCATTTCAACTTCTATTCCTGAGTGACACAGTTTCGTCAGTATTTCTCCTCCTTCCGCCCTTCCATCACAGTTGAAGGTCATCCTAATAAAGCGCTCTCTCAGGACACGGCTGCTAATTGCTCAGCTGCTTTCGTATCCAAATAAAGGCACGCTGCCTTTTTCTCAGCCCTTCATTCCTCCAGCGCCCGCCTCACCTTCCTTCCACCACTCTGAGCATCAACCTGACCTCTATTTACCTCTCTGGACTGAAGGGGAGCGATTAAGCTGAACTTTAAAAAAAAAAAAAAATGTTTTTCCATTTTCATCCTCATGATCACGTACACGTGAACTTTACCTCGTTTGGAATGCGCAACCCGTGATTTTTAGGCCCAGATCAATGAAGTGTGCATGAAGTCCACGCCTTCTGCAAATATTTGTGATGTGTGCACCTTTGTGTCTGTATTCACTGTTTTAAACCGGCAGTCCAGCGAGCTGGTAAATCACTGACTGCTCTCTGAAGGAAGGGCCCAAGAGTGTATGTTTGCCCCGGTCACACAAACATACACACACACGCCGAGCGATCTCATGGGTGCGGAATGCTTTTGTATGTTTACCTATGGCTCCAGAACCCACCTGACCGAGGGAGGCTAATCTTTATGGGCTCTGTAAAAAGGGACTTTGTCTTCACAAAAAATACTCCACGCAGACATGTGCTCACATATGTAATCAATCACTAAAATGCGCCGCATTCAGTCTGATTCATTTTTCATTATCCTTTCTCACGTCTTCACTTAAGACTAAAGTCTAAGCTAGCTTCTCCCGTACTTTGCCGATGCTCTTTGAAGCGACGGAACTGCGTGTGGGATAGTAGCGCTCACCTGTTAGCACTGGAGCGGGGCCAGGGCAACCGCAGACATCCAGCCCGAGCTGTTCAGTGTTAGCCAACCTGTTAGCACTGGCAGGCAGCCAGAGTGGCCCGGAGCAGCGCCGTTAGCCTGTTAGCTTTAGCGCGCGCCTTTGAAGTTTACCTGCCTCAAGCGCACATACTTTGCGTTCACGACCAGCTCCAGAGGAAACAAAGCGATGATATGGTGCTCTGTGTGTTTGTACGCTTGAGAGGGTGCGTTATTTGCTTCCTATGTAACCTCATCACTTCTCATTTTAAACCTAATAATCTGCTCAGATATGCTATGCTAGATATTCAATTTATCTCTGGTCCTCCTGTGTTGAGTTAGGTTGCATTTAACATGTTGAGATGTTGCATATCTTACATTACTCTTGTGTTGTGTTAAAAGACTTGAAAAGAAATATACAAATATTTATTAGATTTTATCTTTCATCATTTATTATTTTTAAAAATATATATTTTCAATATTCTCACAGAATTTTTTTTTTAAATATATTAACAGTTTTATCATTTTATTAGTAGCACATAGAAGCTAAACTTTTGGAGATTCACTGAAAAAAATACACCGTGTTCATGTTTAAAGTACAACCTACACAATTTGTATTTTCTTAGTTAAAACATATTCATTTAATGTGACACCATAAAAATATTAAATGCAGTCTTTTAATGATGGATTGATTGATTATAGAGGGGACTTAAAAGTTAAAAGTACAACATTTAAAAACAGTTAAGAGTGTTAAAGTGATATAAAAAGCAAAGTAATGAAATTAAAACAAAAATAGCTTACTAAGTTTACTAAAACAGCACGCAGAAATAAAAAGATTTAAAAAACATGATTTTAAAAATACTGTAATCACGGGTGTGGGAAAAGAACACAGTTTATAATGTGTACATATTTAAAAGCATTTACACGTTATTGGTGTGTTTTGGATCTTTATTCATTCATATTATTCACTCTGATATTACCGCAAGTACAGTGGGTGTGTGTTATACACGGTATTCTATGTTAAATCGCAATAACAAAACTGCAGTTGTATGTTGTTCAAGTCATATTCTATATCGACATTATTGAAATAGTAAAATGTCTTTAAGTAGCAAGGTACACAGTCCCGGAGGTCCAAACTGAACCCTGAAACTAGGATTATACGCACACACGGTGTTTCTGTGATGTCCATAACTGCTTTTACACAAATGCAAATGTGCTGCAAAATCTTTTCAGTCAATAAGTTCAACGTTTACTCTCTTTCTGGTGTGTCAAATACAATATCAATGGCGGTCTATGAGGCCAGACTTGATTGGTGGGTTTGTTCTGGGGATGGGAATGAGAGCAGAAAGTCGGGGGATTTGCGGGATGTCATGGTTTATGTAGTTGAACTGGTGTGAGACTACGGGTGTGTAAAATGTCTGTAAATGATGAGTCGACTGTGTGGAGTTCAGAAAAACACAGTTGGGATTTTCAAAAGGAGAAATCCTGAATGTGGGAAGACTTTAGTGGACGCAGGCAGCAAGCCGGATACAATAAAGAAGCACCTGTCAGGAAATATGTTCATTCAATGACAACACGGACTCCTCCAATTTCTTGTCTTACTTGTTGAGAAATCGGGATGGAACAATGAAAGATCATAGACGTAACCTATATGGATTCTATTTCAGGGGGAGGACTTTAATGTTTTCCAGGGTTGAACCTGCCACTAGTTACCAGGCGCAACCACAGGCAGGGGAAAGACAAATGATTCAAGAGTAGGATGAAAGCAGATTGGATGGAGTGCACATACTGGTACAGACATTTTTTCCTCCTCCTCTCTCCCTCCCACACTTATTCCCTCACTCCTTTGCCTAATAAGCAGCGTTCCTGTGAGCTGATGCAAGGCGGAGGAAACAGAACAGTCGTTCTGGGACCGCTAGAAATATTCCCACATGAGGCATAACATGATAAAGACTTATTATCTCACTAAGCTGCTGTAAACACAGATGCGCGCGTAAATACACACTGTACACAACGCTCCCGCTCGACGGCTCGCGCAACAAACTCACACGCACACTCGGGGTGAACTTGGTGATGAGCGCTGACCAGGAGGAATCTGACAGAGGCAATCCGGCTAACAAAGCCACAGTGAAGCCGCTCGCTGGGCATTGAAGTTGTTTGAACTCCCCCCCGCAACACACGCAAGTGGGGGGAAGGAGCAGTCAAGAGTTTGGCTGATTATGAGCGCAATCTTTTCGGGAACATCTGAACAAAGCTGCGTGTCAAAACAGGACTGCTAACTGCTCATCAATCACAGCAGTCACATATATACACGTATGCAACCTGGCTGTGAGCTAATCTATTACAGTACAAAGGTGAGCGTCGTCAGGAACATGTCGAGTCCTATTTTCTCTCCCCTCCATCCCGATTCGACAGCTTTTTTCTTTTCTCTATCTCTCTGATCAACCTTGCCTCATCGCTCCATCCCTCTCGCTTGTGTCCCCTTGGGCTACGGTGGGAATGCCTCTTCCGCACACACTCTCAGGTCAGAGGTTCAGCTCGAGGGGGTCGGATCTTGTCGAAGACGACGCGCAGACGGAGTGCGCTCAACGCGTCCGGGCACGCCTTTTCGCCAGCCGCTGCCAGAAACACTTTAACCTCGAGCTGAGTGTGTGCGTGCATCATGGGCCTAATCAAAGACTTCAGGCGAGATTTATGCCCCTGCCTTTTCCCCGACCTCCATTACAGCAGCTTATATACACCCATTAACAGGATACGACAGAGTACACACCCTTTGGAGCACTGTGTGTGTGAAAGACAGGTTATGTGCTCACTTCCCCATTAGGTCCCTGTCCACCTGCGAGCTCTTATCTCCGCAGCATATTGCTAATAAGGTCAATGAGAAAGCGTTAGCAGCAGATGGGCGCGCAGTACATTACAGCAGCGCGGGCCCCCGATAGGCGTCCGGTGATTCATGCTCAGCGAGACGTGCGATGACGCCAAGAGTTTGCAGCACGCCGCAAAGTCAGTGGATCTGTTGATCACTCAGCACTATGCATGGCTTCATTATATTACCCCGGGGAGTGGTTTGACCTAGCAGGGGTCCGCGCGGAGGCGGGAGTGACGCTTGGGTAGAGGAGTGAGGTTGGAGATTAAGTGACGAGCTTTAAATGTCACAATAACGCTCTACTTCTTAGTCTTAACCTCCCAGGCGGACGGTGCCAGGAGCGAGAGGGGAGGAGGTTCGGAAATATTGCAGTCTTGATTTATGCTCTTCAAGTGACTGCTTATGAAGGAAGGATTCTTGAGCAGACTGTTAGCACCTTGTTCTTCTTAACCACGACATGATTGGAGCACATTTCACAACATTTTTAGGCCAGCTTTTTCCACTTTTTAATTATTTTGGTATACCACTCTTATAGAGACAACTTTTTTTTCATAAATAACACTGGTCAAAGATGCAAGTAAACTCTTCTAGAGAATTTTATTTTGCACTGATTCCAAAGCAGCCCTCTTTTTTTTTCTCTCTCTCTCTAGCACATCACATTTTCATAATAATAATAATAATAATAATAATTATTATTATTATTATTATTATGTTCAATATAGTAATATATGTAGTAATATTTATGAATTGAACGTGAGTCGAAAATGTTCTTTGTTTTTCCTTTTCATCCCAGGGGCAGCCATTTTGCCGCTCACTAACGACCAATCGCAGCTCAGCTTGGGAACTTCACATGACTAAACTAAGAAATCAAGTGAGCCGTGATTGGTTTGCCACCTGAACCTTGAGGAATTGTGATGTCATTTTGAGTTGACAGCAAGTAGCAAAATGGCCGCCCCCTGAGATGGATAAGAAGGGGTGGATTTTGCTGTTAGTTTATATTTCACAAATATTTATAAGAATACCATGTTTATATTAGTGGTACGACAATATTTTTCTTTTTACTTGACTTCTCTTTTTAAGATATTTTTTTCTGAAAGCTTTTATAGTTCATACTGGAAAATAAAAAATGAAAATATCTCAAAACCCTAAAAAAAATAAAATAAAAAAACAAAAAAGAAGTGAAGCCATTTGTTAAATCAGTGTCAAAATATGTTTAGGGACGCATAAAGCCATCTCTGATTAAAACTTAGTGTTGACTAGTGTAAATTTTAAAATTTTATATATATTTTTCTGATGTGGAACTAACTAGACCTAAACAACTGGATCAGATTGGCAGGAACTAACTAGACCTAAACAACTGGATCAGATTGGCAGGTATTTTGCTCTTTTTTTTTCCTGCAAAATCAGTGATCGGTTGTAAATTAATTACTTTTTTTTTTTTTTTTTTTTTAATGGTTATATGGGGGCCTTAATTTTCCATGTGTTGAATTATTAGGAGTGTTTTGGGGGTCATTTTTTGGGGTTTCTCTTTGTCATTTTTTGTCCCTATGCATTTCAGTTACCCACAATTACACGGGTATTACGCTTAAAAAAATAGTTTTAGACAGATTAGTCCATCTTCTCATCAGATGGTGATTGGCTTTTTTATTTTGTAACTCGCAAATCTGCTTTGTCTCTTTTGTTCAGTAAGAAAAGACTTTGTATAACTTTATTCTGTTCCATTCCATCAACCATCCATTACATTTCCTCCTGGATTGGCTTAGAGAAATCACAGTGCGGCCTTATAATCAGGAATGTGGCATCCTTGTCAACTTTAGCAGCAAATGTGACATTGATCTTTCGTTTTATTAGCCGTGATATCGGAAACAGGAAGAAATTTGCTCTGCACACTATTGCGCAAAAGCAGCATTAATAAGGTCAGAGAAGGTCCGTAAACCAAATTAGTTGTGGTGGTAGCAACAGAGTGGATGGACAACTGGATAGGTGACAGCAGTTCAAACTTGCAATATCATTTCACACGTTTAGCAAGCATTGATCCATTTTCTATACAACCGTGACCAGTGACTTCATCTTGTGGTTGCGCAATCTGTCTGTAATCGAGCCTTCAATTTGCAGATTTTTCCTCAACAGATGTTGTAGATGTTAAAGCAGCATTAATGTCACCGCAAAAGACTACTGAGCTGTTTCCAGGCTGAAGAATGAGTTTGAACTATTTATCAAAAAACCCACAGTTGTCATTAATTCTGGTGCTGAGTTGGAGTTGGTGTCTTGTTTGATATAATGACATCCCAGGACTGCCATTTATCAGCAAATCCTATTTTTCGGATGTGACGGCGCATAAGTAAAATCCATTGTGTGAATAGTATGCACCAGAACCACAACATGGCAAAAGTAGAAAACGTTTCTGCGGATTTCACAATTGTTGACCCTTTTAACTTGCATCCTTTCCACCTGCACAATAACATGTTTAGGCCTCTGTCCCCCAGCTAGCATGTGGCAACATCCCGTTAATGGGGCTGCTCGTTTTCTATCCCAACTTCACCTGCTGTCACATTGAAAATGTGCTTGCACACACACACATTGCCTCAGAGGCAAAGAAAAGTTGGAATCTCTGATGAAATGTCTTTTATTATTTCCACAGAAGGCACAAGTTGTGCTGCTCTGAAAGCCACACACGCACACAATCCCACAGAGCTGTTGGATAGAATGTCTCGATGGCATTTTGTGTACAGAAACAAACGCATCACAAGTTTCCATCTAAAACTCGGGCTGTCGTGTTAATTTCCAAAAAACTGCGTAAGGCGGCGAGGCGAGATTGAGCTTGTCATTAGGAGTTCGCAGCTTGCATGAAGGTTTGTTTTGTTTCGTATTAGCCGCGTTCTGCGAGCTCGTACGAGTGCGTGCGCGCGCGTCTCCGCACTCCCACGCTCGCGCTCCCTAACGATGGCAAATGTGCCCGTGTGTTTGCAAGGCGTTGTTTCTCAAAAAACAACAACACATCCAGGAACGGCGCGTTTTGTCTAGTTTTGTGGAAGGAGGGCGCTCTAATTAGAGAGGCCCTATGAAGGTGCTTCAAACGAGCGTTGTCAAAGAGCAACCTGCTCGCGGCTTACACACAGCGCACACATGCCACCTCTGATTATTGGAGAAATGCGTGTTTTATTTAACTATATCGCAGGGTATTAGCAGCCTTGTCAGTTTAGATTTGCTGCCTGTCTGATCCTAATCCGCGCGTACGCTGGCAGACGCGCACATCTCCATGCAGACAAAAAGTCTGCTTCAGGTGTCGCTTTGTGGCCACTTGTGCGTGGGTGGCTCATGACCATAAAAACTTTTTAACAAAACGCCCATGCCATGCGCACAAGAGTATGGAGGACTAAAACTGCCAAAATTACAAATAAATAAAATAAATGAATTAATTAATGAATAAATAAATAAATAAATAAATAAATAAAAATGATACGAAAAATATAATTCAAAAATTAAATAAAAAATATAAATAGAAAAAAAACTATATATATATATATATATATATATATATATAGTTTTTTTTCTATTTATATTTTATATTTTATTATATATATATATATATATATATATATATATATATATATAGTAAAAATAAATACAAAAATAAAAAGCAAGATTAAAAAAATAAAAAATGTAAAAATAAATGGAAATAAATACAAAAATAAATGTATAAATAGAATTAAATATCAATCAATCAATAAAACTAAAAACTTGTCATCGAGCAAGTCAAGTATCAAGTTGTGGTGACAGTGGACAAGATAGTCGTCCATGCAAGCTGGCGAGATTTCCTTGATTGCCAACCTGCTCACTTGACCAATGAAAGGCAGTTTGTAACGGCGGAGTCCAACCCAAGTGACACTTAGGACCGCCCCTTCATTTGAATAATATTTCGTCCATCTGCAGCATGAAATAACTGTGAGACCATAGTGTTTTAATTTATTGATTGATATTAAATTATATTGATAAATTTTTGTATTCCACATTTTTTTTGTATTTATTTTTATTTTTTGAATCTCGTTTTTTTATTTATTTTTTCTTTTTACTTTTATCTTTTGTATAAACTTGCATATTATGTTGTTTTTATTTCATTAATATTTTTTGTATTTAATTTCTTAATTATATTTTTATATATTTATTTATTTATTTATTTATTTATGTATCTATCTATTTTTAATTTTGGCAGTTTTGGTCCTCCTACATGAGCACACACAATTCACTTCTCTATCTCGGCATGTTTGCTTTAGCTTCAAGACTTGTTTACCCTCTCAGATAGGAGCGAGATTTCTGTACCAAACCGCTCATGTTTAACCTTTGTTGTTGTTGTTGTCTCCGACACCCCCCGTCTGTCATCAGGTGCCAGTGATGATGGTGGAATCGGCCTCTGAGACCATTCGAACGACACCGTCCAACCAGAACGGCGTCAGCAGCCTCAGCAGCCAATCAGACGGAGGAGGAGGGAGAGAGGGCGGGTCCAACGGGGACACCAATGGAGAGATCAGCCCCGTCGATCTACTGCACCTGCAACAGCAACAGGTGTGTGCGTCTAATCGTGACCATCCCACTTTTGCAACATATGTACTGTATGTTGTGTAGAGCAGCACATTGTTGCATAACATACACATGAGGCAACTTATCGACAAACTGGCTTGTCTGGCCTATTCTTCATTCTTCATTTTCCACTGAGCTCCAATTAGGTTAAAGGAGCCTCTTTTTTTTTTCCAGCGTTGACGTTCTCACAGTGCAATGCAAACACACACACACAAGTGTGTCAGCGTTGTGTGTTCATTTTTTATTTTGTTCCTCATGCATGAAGTGTTTGTCAGTGTTTGTGTGTATGACACATCCGCATGAAGCGTCTCCAGTTAGGTTGTTTATTTTGCCTCCAGTGCGTCAGACTCCACTCAGCCACCCCCCCATTCCCAGAAACTCCACATTATATACAACACAAAGACATACACACACAAACTTGAACCACATCTAATGGTGACAATTCCTGCAGAGGTGGGTAGTCATGCACTCCATTCACTCCATTATATTTATATGTATTTATGTTCAATTTATTATTGCTATACAGTGGTACCTTTACTTAGGAAATTAATTGGTTCTGGAAGAAAGTTCTTAAGTCGAGAATTTTGTAAGTAGAGACACATTTTCCATGTAAATGCCCTAATCCGTTCCAAGCCTCCCAAAATTCAGACATAAATGTTTTGTAAAGCATAAAAATGCATCAAAACATGTAACAAATGCATGTTACAATTAGATTATTGCACAATAAATGAGAGCTGTGCATAATGTAAAAAACAAAGAATAGGGTAAAGAATAAAAATGATGGTCATTTGGCCTTTTTAACTGCTGTCCTCTTCGTTTTTTGCACTCTTTTTGGTTCATGTTGTCTCTAAGAAGTGTTTTTGCTTGGTGATTTGTAAAGAACTGATCCAAGGATGTTTTTTTTTGTGTGTGTGTTTTTTTTAACAATCTTGTTTTTTTTTTTGTTTTTTTTTTTTTGTTTTTTAAATCACTGACTCACTCACTTACATCATGTAAGCCGCATATGATCTCCCAGGTGGATAAGTGAACAAACGGCATCCGGCACTGAAGGCAAGTGACGGTTCGACTCCTCCACCTTTTTTCTTTTTTTTTTTTTTTAACAATCCTTCGAAAATGTCCAAGGCAAACATCATACTGTAATTTTACCTTTCGTATCCTGAAACTTCTTTCGTAACGAGGCAATATTTTCCTGTTGAGGAGTTTCATAACTTGACATTTTTGTATGAAGGGGCGTTCGTAAGTAATTTAGTTTGTCACTTGGGCGCTGTCGCATGACTGTTTCATCACTCCAATGTAACTATTAGTGGCGTTTGTCTCCAGTTGACCAATCAAACGGAATCTGGAAGTCACATGACCGCACACAAAGTCTTGGTGGCAAGTTTTGGGCAACATCCAAATTTTTATTTTTTTTCCCCTTTTTCAAGTGTATGATCTTGTCCTTTTATCTTTGTGAGGCCCAACTTGTGGCATTGCAACTTTACCATATGTATTGTACATTTCTATTTGTGAGGGTATTTTAGCTGGCCCACATGACAAATTTGGTTGCGTGGCGTTTTGGCTTCATTCTCCATGACACCTGTTCACATTCTAGATGAGGAAAGCCCTGCCTGCTCAAATAATCTGGCTAATTATTATGATGAAGCCTCGGGCTTTTTATGAACACTCGAGGCCCTTCACTTCCAGTTTTAAACCCCCCACCCTTCCCCTGACTGCATCCTCACTCTGCTTCCTCAGCAACCTTCAGCCAAGGACACACATACTTGTACACGCAGACACACATGCAGTTCTGCACTAATGCACATGCATAAACACCCAACCTGTAGCACACACAAAGCGAGTCTTTCTTCTCTCGGACGGGTCTTTGCTCTCGATGTTTTTGCACCTGTGTATGTGTGTGTGTGTGTGTGTGTATGCTGGTATTTCCTCTCTTGAGCGGGTTACCGACCACAAACATGCCTCCTTCTCTCTTTCCATCTTTTTCTCTTCCTCTCACTCACTGACTCTCTTTTTTTTCACTTCAGTTCACAGTTTACTGTGAAAGACAAGCGCAACCTTTCCTCCAGATTTGAACCACACCTAAAATATGTTGCAGCTACGAATTATTAAGCAGTAATTATCAAGCAATCCAACAATGTAACAATGTAAAACTATGCCTATATATGTATCATTGTCGTTAGTTTTTATTTTATTCTGAATTTTAAAAAAAAATCGTTTTTTATTCATTAGTGTTTTAAATGCATTTTCTTGTCCTTATTTTTTATTTTATTTTTTTTTTCCAATTCAATTATCATTAGTATTAGTTTGTTTCATAAACATAAGCTGTAGTTTCAGGCAGTTTCTTTTTTAAGCATTTTCATTTTTATCTATTTTCATTAATTTTCGTTTCAGTTATTTCTAGGCTTTACGGGATCAGGATTTTACGGCCTATCACAGATCAATGAGTTTGATGAATAAAAATGATAATCGATCACCGATTTGATCAGAA
This sequence comes from Festucalex cinctus, assembly GCF_051991245.1. Taxonomy (NCBI): domain Eukaryota; kingdom Metazoa; phylum Chordata; class Actinopteri; order Syngnathiformes; family Syngnathidae; genus Festucalex; species Festucalex cinctus. The sequence goes on along the minus strand of NC_135418.1, from coordinate 16,297,197 downwards.
GATGGAGCAATTTATCTATTTCAAAACTTTTATATTTACAGTCGAGAACCGTCAATTGAAATGCATGTTGGAATAAAAAAAGTTCTTCAAAAACTGCTGATAAACATCAAATATAACATGTAATGTCTTAATTCGTGGAGCTAGTCAATGACATCATTGATATAAATTAGACACAGTCCTTATGAGATAAGGGGTACAAGTGTCGACAAAAAACCCAAAACAAGAACAAATATTAAGCAAAGGTGTGTTTCTGTAAAAGGTGTTAATTTTTGGAATAATTTGGGAATTGACCTGAAAAGATGTGACTCACGTGTTAAATTAAAAAAAAATGTTTAAAAACAAAGTTAAAAAAAAAAAAATATATATATATATATATATAATTTATAAATGTATTATGGTATATGTTTAGGAATTCCATTTACATTTGTTGTTGGCAAATGTACACATGTCTAAGTGCACTTGTATACGTGACCAGGTTTATACATTTTCTTTTTGAAAAATATTAACCTCGTAATGAATAATGAAATAAGTCTAAATATACAATATATAAGGGGAAGGACGAGATACGTTTTTAAATTATTTCTCCTACCTTTTGTAAACTGTGATTGATGATTGTAAAGGTTCTCCTTTTCATTTCTTTTATTTTTTTTATTTTTTCTGCTACTTGTTTATATGTTCAATAAAAAACAAAACAAACAAAAAACAATCAGGTAAATTAAGACATTACAGACGATCATTGATTTAGCATAAAATGCTAAATATTGTCCGATCCTGATCAAACCAATCTGATCTAACTATTTCGTTAGTTTTCACTAACTTCTATAATCTTGGTTGGAATGCGCATTTTTCTCTTGGCAACCTGGCAGAAATTATTGTTGCCTCATCCCCTCATCCCACCTCTCTTTCTCAGTTTAACCATCATAGCGCCACTGAGAAATGCCTTTACAGTGAATATAGGTAGGCCAGAACATTTGGAACATTATACTGAACACGCATAATATAATGAGATCTAAAAAAAGTTATTTTTCTAATTAGAATCAGAGAGTTGTTCATTATTGCACCCCATCGGATTGTGCAGGTGTACCTAATGTTATGTCCGGTGAGTGTTGAGGGTGGCACGAGGCGAGGTCGAAGCGATTGCTAAAACAGCCGCAGGGTTTGAAAGTATAAAAGGAGGGGCAAAAGGAAACACGCTGGGAGGGAAGGCGGTGGTCACTGGTGGGCCTGAAGAGAAGGAATAGAGGGATGAGGGAGGAGTGTAGCGCTGAGACGTGTCAGAAAAAGGGCGCCTGGGCCCCCCTGTGGAATGTGGCCTGTCTGCCTCCCCAGAAAGAACAGAGCAGGGAAGGGGGGGCAAAAACCAGTTCTGCCCCATCATGTAGGGGAGGGGAGGAAGGGGGGAGCCAGAACAAAGAGCGGCATTACAGGAGAGGGTAAAGAGAGGCGGAAAAGTGAGAGTGTGTTGCACTTTGTTGAGGTGCACGGGTGTAGACATGCGATGATGCATAGCCAAGCAGAAATGTAAGCAGGATAAATCCTCACATACCTCCAAACGGTATGTGTGTTCTGACGAGAACCAGGTGTCTTCACTACTTTCCCTTTCCTTACATCTCTCATCCGCCTCCCCCCGCTCCGTTTTTGTAGTAAACGACTACAGTACGTTGCTGTCTCCTCTTTTTCCCTCACCATCAATTAATGGCTTCTGGTGTTCCAGGCCGCCACAGTAGTAGTAGCAGCTGGCGATGACAGCAAAAGAGGGGAGAGGAAGGAGAGAGAAACGGCGACAAAAAGGTGCCGTTTCCTTTTAGGAGTGCCACTCATCAGTTTGGGCTTTTCCCCCTTTCTCTCTCTTTGCCTTGTTCTCCTTCTGCCTTGGCCTTAAGTTACTCCTGCAGGCAAATAGAAAGTGAGAGGCACATACAAGTAGTCGTCATGCTCTGCCTTCCCCAAGGCTATCAAAGACAAAATGGTTGAGGAAAAAAACAGTTTTACAAATTGGTCTGGACCCTCCATCCATACTCCCATTTGTCATGTTCTATTTTTTTATGCCGTCTATCCTTGCTTTAGCCCTTAATACAACATACCCACACTCGCTCACACATATAGAACATCTTTGCAATGCCATAATGTCTTCAGCAGCCCTTAACCATCACTGTTAAGTGACTAGAACTAGATCTATCTATCTATCTAGCTAGCTAGCTAGCTAGCTAGCTATCATTCATCCATCATCCCTCCGTCCCTGACTACCTACCTCCATCTATCATGAATCATTCCTTCCTTCCTTCCTTCCATCCATCCATACCTGTCAATTTTTGTTGAACTTAGTCTTATCAATCAATTGTGAGGAGGTGTCAGTGTTTCCTCTCAGAGGCTCCAGTTGGAGCTTGGGGACATCTTGTTTACCTGTATAATCGCCAGACTCATGTACGGACCCCAGCGAATATCAATGACTGTGTGGAAATGAGGGGAGCCTCTTCGATAGTCCTGGAGTCGACTGTGTTCTATCCCATGATGGCACAAATGTTCTGTTCTACCTGCATAAGGAAAATACCAAAAGAAAGAAAACTCCACCTATGTGCACAGTTAGACTACAAAAATCGAGTGCAACGTCTAAATTCGCAATCATCCCTTTGAAGTTGTCAACCGTCTTCAACCTAAAATTGGTCCTGATGAAGCAAGGTGGACAAGTATAAACTGTACTCACACACACACACACTCGCGCTCCCACATGTGCACATGGGTGATGTGAGTTAATGAAGGGTGTAATTAAGTAGCCGCAGTGATGATTTGAGATCGGAGTGGGGGACTGATACAGATCTCAGATATACACAAACACTGATAATATGATAAGTGTTCCAGGAGCATGTGCTTTACATGTGAATAAATGGACGCAGAACAGTTGTGATTGGCTGGTTGTGGTGGAGGTGGGGTGCAGGGAGGACTTGCAAAGTAATGCGAGGTGAATCCTGGTCACTGGGACACTAATGTCCTGTTTGACCTCCAGATCTCGGCTACAGTTCACTTTCAGGTCAGGGCTGTACAGGAGATAGGGGTGATGGGCTAAAAAGAAAGCACATTTTGATTTCTTACTGCTGTGGGATTTCATTTAATCACATTATGCTCGTGCATCTGCATGAGCAGTGGAGTCCCCGTGCACTTCTCTCACTACGAATGTGTGTGTGTGTGTGTGTTAGGCCCAGGATGTGCACGCATGTTTCCCACTGTCATGCACAGGCCACTAAATCAGTAGCAGGCCTCTCTAAGAGTGCTGTCACCTCCTAAAAGCGTTGCATTGGTCTCAGCCAGGCTGTCCTCTTTATGATTGAGGTCAGTGAAGTTCAGAGGTCACCAGAGGCCAGGCCGGGTTGCCAAGCATCACAGAACACCCACTGCTGGATGGGCCACAGTACAAAGAGCACTATAGTGCACCGACTTCCTCCAAGAGTCTCCAAAGCACCAGTGGCACTATTTTTCTTTTTCTTTTCTGACTTTTGCTCCCCTAAAGACACGAAAATATAGCTAAGCTTCAGATTTATGACAGGCTCGTAATTGCTTACTTATACGTGTTTGGCTTTTTTTAGTTACCGTATTTTCCGCACTATAAGGTGCACCGCATTATAAGGCGCACCTTCAATGAATGACATATTTTAAAACTTTTTTTCATATATAAGGCGCTACAGTAGAGGCTGGGGTTACGTTATGCATTCATTAGATGGTGCTGCGCTAAAGGGAATGTCAACAAAACAGTCAGATAGGTCAGTCAAACTTTATTAATAGATTACATCTCTAAAAAAACTAAAACAAAAAAACAAAAATTGCCCCATGCCATTATGGAAAGCAATGCTATGTTTTTAGCATTTAGCCTACAAGTATGTTCAAGCAGATTTGTTTACATGTTTGAACGTATTTGCTTATATGTTCGAATATCTTTCTAAGTATGTTCAAATTCATTTGCAAGTATGTTCTAACTTATTTGGTATTGTTATATGTAAGTAATGTTTTGAAATGTTCTTCATAATTAAAAAAAAAAAAGGGTTTTATAGTTGATTAGGTTGTTGTACATTATGCTGCCAGTTACGAGAATCCTCATATAAGATTGGTGATATAAAATCATTCTTAAATAATTATTACATTTGATTATACAAAACATATGAATAAAGAATTAACAATTGGAAATATTTCTCTATATATTCAACTCAACTCGACTATTTATAGAGCACGCAAACATACATACATGCATACGGGGCGGTGTGGCTCACTGGTAGAGTTGTCCTCTCCCATCCGTGAGGCTGTTGGTTCGATCCTCACCCCTGGCAACCATTTGAAGTGTTCCTGACCCTAAACCATGATTTGTGAATGGGTGAACGTGAGGCTATGTCAAACACTTTGGGCTCTGTAGCTAAAAAAAAAGTGCTATATCAATAGCAGTCCATTTCATAAAAAGCAGTCAACAAAGTGCTGTACATGGAGTAAAAATCAGACAAACAAAAACAGTTCAAACAATACATTTCGTTGATAACAAAAATAATGTCCTTAGTGCAAAGTTTTAATAGTTCATTGAGTCTGATCAAGACTGAATTCCTCCATTTGCTTCATCATGCACACTGCGTGGTTTTCAGGTGCAGCCATGATTCTCTCCATTTCTGAGCTGATCAAAAATGCCATCATAGCGAGTGTGACTTAACCAAAAAGTGTATTAAATACACTTGAACTAGCTCACTGTCTGCTTTGAGTCTACAATCCATCGACAAGGCTACACGGATAAATCATAGACGGACTGAAGAAATGGTTCAACAGGCCAGATAAGCCTGCATGGACACAGTCACGGTTGGTTGACCCAGTCAGCCAAGAGGCTCTGAGACAAGAAAAGACAGATAGCAAGCCAGCTAAAAAGGATACGTGCGTGCGTGCGTGTGCGCGTGTGTCTGCCCCGTCTTTGTTGTGGAGACTGAGTTATACACACTTGCCTGGGCACCTGGAGTGCTGAGGTTGGCTTTGGTTGCCATGGGAGTGTTTAGAAGCACTTAAGCTCAGAGGGCCTGCCTGTGCTGTCAGGTAAATAACACACACACACACACACAAGCAGGGGCAGCCTTGCCGAAATGTTTTTTTTTTTTTTTGGTTTTTTTGGGGAGGGGGGGGAGTAAAATGTTGACTGTTCAGTTAATCTGCGGAGGGCATCACCATAGTAACCGTTTTAAGGGGTCAACGAGCAAAGCTGGATTCTCTTTGGTGTCCTGCATGTGTAATAATTAGCCGCTACTTGTTTTTGTTTTCACAAATAAAAGCAGCAGCTGATGTCGCAATCATTTGATACTTTTTTTTTCGTTAGAACTTCTTTAGAGGCAAGTGGATCAAACAGGTCACGTGATGTCTCAACTCGACTTTCTCAAAATCCTTCATTACAGCACTCAGCGTCTCACAAAGAGGTGAACGTCGAGAGGCGAGTGAGTGCGTTAAGACAGAACAGCAACAATTAAAAAGTGGCAGATTAGTTGCCCGGGAAACGACCAGATGCACACACACTTGTGTGTGTACACAACATGCACACAATAGATAGGTCGAAAGTGTAGCTAATTAGCGAGCTCTTCGTGTGGGCAATTTTCAAGCAGAGGTTAAGGAGGAGAAGAATGTAGCTGTTCCTCCATCCTTTGCCTTTACTTGGACTACCAGGGACGGGGGTGATGACCATTTATCCAGTTATATATCCATAATGCTTAACATGAAAAAAATGTCAAGTATTTTAAAGCTGGTTGTATTAGAATTGGTTTTGTCAAGAATTCTATGCAAAAAAAATATAATATTGTATTAGGGATGGGCGAGTACCGATACCAGGTACCGGTATCGGGCCGATACCAGCCTTTTTTCAAGTACTCGAGTACTCGTGACGCAGACGAGTACAAGCGACCGATGGCAGAGGGGGAAGACGTTAAGTGAGTCCTCCTTGCCTGTAACGGGCGCTAGCTTGCAGCAGTTTTTCACCAAAACTTCACCGGTTTGGAAATACTTCAAAATTGTGAATCTTAAACTAAAAGAGTATTTTGTATTTTGTATTTGTTTTATTTTGAGCGTTAAGACTATTGAAGAGTGACTGTGATGTTTTTTGTTTTTTTTTGTCAAAATTAAAGGAAATATATTTGTTTAAAAATATGTTTTAGTGATTTTTTTTATTTGTCAAAATGTACTACTGGTATCGGCAGTTGGTATCGGTAGCGGTGAGTACTGAGGGTCTGAGTATCGGTATTGGTCTGAAAAAAAGTGGTATCGAACATCCCTATATTGTATGCTACAAATTTTCGAAAATCATTTATAAGACACTTCCATAAAGGATCCTGGTTACACCGACCAAAACATGAGCTATAGATTTATAATTCATCTGTTTATGTCAAACCTAAGTTATGCATGAATTGAGACGGATGAATAAATGAAATAGAAATCAATGTAGATGTAAGCTTTTTGTATTTTTTTTTAAATAAATATTCTCTACTGCGATTGGCTGGCAACCAGTTCAGGGTGTACCCCGCCTACTGTCCAAAGCCAGCTGGGATAGGCTCCAGCACCCCCTGCGGCCCTTGTGAGGAGCAAGCGGAATTATTCTCTATGAGCACATGTAAAAGTCTCTTTACGCTTTCTTTTTCATCATTTGCAGCAAAAAGACACATTCTATAATCACTTTCTTTGATATTATGAAACAATTATTCTACTGTAAAATACAACTACTGAACAGCCTTACAGGAATCGTCATCTTTCTTTGAGTCTTCCATATATATGAATTGTAATTACATTAAAATTTGTACCATTCTTACACTAATTATGTCATTAAAAAGAAACCACTTCCTCTTTTTGGAAGATCCCCCACCCACCCTTGCTTCTGAAGTTCAAGGTCTTATGCTTGCCCATCAGTACGACGTTTAGACCACTTCCGCAGTTTGTGTTTGTGTGTGTGTGGCGCAGGGTTGGGTGTGAGGGTGTGTCCTGGCTGCCCCCAAGCCACAGCCAGGTGTAAAAACTCTCTGAACCAACAACATGAAACAAGTTTATTTCTATTGAAGCAGGCAGGCCACTGATGAGGAGCTTTTTTTTTTTTTTTTCCTGAGAATAACTAATACACCATTGTGCATACGTTTGTGTGCCTTCACGTGCACGTGACAGTCTCTGTTTACGTCTAAGTACGCTTTCGCTCTGTCTCCCGAGCCAGGTCTTGGCAGTTTCTTGCACGTGTTATTAGTTAAATTTTTTACTCTCTCCTTTTGGTTATTTATAATAACAGTTAAACGGCTTCCATATGTGCGGCCTGGTTGCCAGGCTGGAGCTGTGCTCATCATGGCCCGGCCCGCACAGGGGTTACTCTTGTTGGGGCGGAGGAACCCTTTCAACTGTGGAGGTCAACCAAATAAGAGCAAAGTGGCCTTTTCTGCCCTGGAGCATGACCAAGCTACTAAACTGTCCTACCTTATACATGATGAGGGTGAAGTAATCGAAGGCTCAAGGTATAGTATGTATGAGTGTGTGTGTTCCCATGTGGGCCAAGTCTGTCTGGAGTGAGACCTTCCTCTCTTGCCAACAAACGAGCTGTTTTGGAAACCACAGGGAAACTGCACATGTCCATATAATGTATGACGTGTGTGTATGTGTAGACCTATTTGCCATCAATTAGCCGTTTGGACGGCAAAGAAGCTCGGAGTACGGTGGAAGCCCCTTTTTATATTGTCAGGAAGGGAGTTTCTTGCTATTTAAGGCCCTTCTCACTCCGTAAATGCTGAGAATCCGTTTGAAGTTACTACTTCTTAAGTTTTGACATGCGAGTGTGATGGTAAATTATGTAATGATATAAAGCAGCCCTGGGTATTCAGTCATCCGGCATTTATGAGCAGGTCTATACCCCTGCGAATCAATAGAAACGTTAGATGAGTGTCGGGAAGGGGAGGTTTTCTCATTCCGCCACACTGAAGAGAACCATCTGGAAAACAACGTCCTTCCTGGATTTTCAAACAGGTCGCTTTTGTGAAAAATAGGATGTGAAAAAAAAGAAACACATCTCAAATCGGCGAGCATTACAGCATATTTTGATGTTCCTTTTGGAGTTTGTGAGTTTTTATTGCGTTGGCGCCCGAGCACGGTCTTTCCTCTCTTTAATGGTCAGTCTGGGCCCAAAGAAGCTGGCTGCAGCCGTTTGAAAACCTCAGCTCTCTAACTGAGACTTTATATTGCGGAAACATTACATTAAATAGCTGCGGAGGAGAGCGTTGCGGTCGGCTGATGTTTCTGTAGGTGTCCCAGATAGCGAGAGATTGAGGTGCCGTGCTCGTTCTGGAGGTGGGCAACGGGTTTGAAGTCGCGCTGAGTGGAAACAAATGGTTGCAAAGCTGGTGAGGGAGATGATTAATTCCAGAGAAAGAGAAGCCCTTGTGTGAGGACGACTCAGACGAACGGGGCAAAAACTTGGCACGGCCTCGTCTGTTTGTAACTCACTGTAAAATTGGGGGGCTTTAGCAGGATTTGACCGCGTCTGCTCATATATGTTTATGTCCAGGAAATATTGGCCCACTTACTGTTTTGAGAGGAGTTTGCGCCATAGCAACAATAACAACACAAAATTCAACTATTTAGTTTCAGTTAGTTGGTTGTGAACAGATTCATTCTGACAGTTGGCATAATGATTCAAGTTTTAAATGATGCTGCCAGCTGTTTAGCAAATGTATTTTCCAATGCTTTTGCCCACCTCCCAAAAAATAGGCTATACACTATGAAAAAAAAAAAAAATGCAAATGTCAATGAACCATAAACTGAGATGATATAAATGAATCCCGCATACTGTTTTGTACTGAAATATAATGGTCATCATTGTTAAAAAAGTAAAAGTTACTCAATTAAAAAAGGTATTATCACTATTTAAATCCTTGGTATGTATTTCAATAATTTTCACCGACACAGTCTAACGAGATCCACTATAAGAGATGAATGAAAAATACTCACGTTATAAGGTATAACTAACAATATTTTGTACAAGAAATGCTTAATTCTTTATATTGGCAATACTAGCTGGCAGGTCAAAAATTTCCAACATTTTTGAGCCAAGGCATCTTTTTAAAGTATGACGGCACATCACCAAATGAAAATGGTACATACAGTACATAGTATGAATACTGAAATAATGATATCATCACAAATTGACTTCGATGAAATATGAAACATATCTAGTTTAACTTCTGCCATTTTATGGAAGAGGATTCATAATTATTATCCATGCAACTTTATGGCACTGGCATAGATTTATAATGAATAAATCCTCATTTTCAGACAAATTAAGTAAAATTAGATAAATTCCCGCCACGTTCCTAATAATCTCTCATTCTACCTTATTTATCTCTTTGTGATGCAGCATAGTATTGATAATTCTGATTCTGATGGTATGATAACCATGAACAAAAATATTGAATAAAAATAGCACTTTCCCCATTAAACACAATCTATTTTATTTGTAAACAAAATATTGAATATTTGATACAGAAAACTGTATACCACATTAAGTTTGAATAAATAAATAAATAAATAAATAAATGTTAAGTGAGTATGGTGAGCTAAATTTAGAACAGACCCACAGGATACTCATATTGTCCTTCGGGCTAACTAGCGCCCACTGGCACCATTTTATTTATTTATTTATTTATTTTAATTAGGACAATGCACGCTAATCAGAGCAAAACATCAGTGTTTGCAGTGTCTCTTTCGTCGTGAGGAGGAAAAAAAAAACTTTGGAGGCAATTAAATTAAAAAAAAAAAAAGCAGGTTGTTTACTCATCTCTACAACCAGCCAATCATATTGTGCCCTGCTTGAACGTCCCATCAGAAGCGCTGATTACTAGTGACAGCCAGTTTTTGAGGTTATTGAAATCTTGACTTTTTAAAACCATGATAAACCATCCAACACAAACCATGGCGGGTTCGAATGCGCACAAACTTCCGAGGCCTGGTATTGGTATTATAAAGGCATGGTCCTTTGACTAGGGGGAAAAAAAAAAAAAAAAAACTAGTAGAACTTTAATAGTCAAAGTGTGTCAGTCAAAGTAAAGGTGGATTTGGTTTGGAGGTGCATCCATGATGATGCCCAGTGGACAGGGGATAGTAAGGATCACGGGGGTGACCCGGGAGGAAGGGCAGCTTTGACCCAGCTCTAGCTTGGCTTTCAGCTTCAATAACAGCCTCCGAAAAAGTGACGAAACTAAAGAAAAGATTGTGAAGAAAAGAAGTCCCGCCCCTCCCCTGTGAAGCCACGTCTCCTGCCGATCCAAAATCAGAAAGCATGCAGGCCTGTAGAGAAGCAGCTGGGTGTGACGGGCTTTTCTCTGCATCTTCACCCACTATATCCATCCCCTTTTTTCCTGCACTCCCCTGGGGGAGGAGCAGATCTATATGGATAGAAGTGTATTACAGCCCCTTGTCCCTTCAGACCTACTGTACTCGCGCTGCGTTTTGTGCACTTGCTCAGTCATGAAACAACTCTTACTCCTCTTTCCCCCCCAAATTCTTCTTGGTCAAAGTGAAGAAATGTGATACCACCTGCCTCCTCCTCCCTCAAGGACAGCAACCCTGTGCTCGCCCCGGGGACTGTTTACCGAAGAGGGAGGGAGGGGTGAGGAATGGATGGTTGGAGTATAGGGGAGGTGAGAGGGGGCCACGTTTGTTTCGTTTTGGCCGTCAACAATGGACCTCAGTCAGTGCTGATGGATTACTCCAACATATGGTGCCCACCTGTCTTTTCCCTCCCTATTCTAGACTTCACTCTGTTTAGATTACTTTGCTTCTCTCTGCCTGTCTCACCCAAACACACTGGATGGATTAGAGACGAGATTCATCACACAGACGCACATGCATGCGCAAACACACACAGACCTGTTTGCTTTAGCAACCTGAACCAGACACGCACACACACACACACACACACAGTCTAATGGAGTGAAAAGGAGCTCATTCGAGCATTTTTGTGTGTGTGCCTTGGCCAAAATGTCCACACAAACAGAATTGTCCACAGTATAAAGGTGCAACGTCAAGTTCTGTGCCGCACAAAGACTGAAAAAAAGCACAAATGAAGCAGCAGCTCAAGTTCAAGCAGGAGATATAGTCCTGCATTTGCACAGAGAGTGAGTAGAAATTGGTCTGTAAACGGGACAGTCCCGATTTTGAGCCTTCCTTGGATTTCACCAGCCCCAGATTGTGTCCCACTCTCCCATCCTGGCTTCCCGCTTTTTCTTTCTAGTAGTCAGCAAGCCAATTGTTTGGGACCTATATTTATCAATCACACAGATTCATACGATAAACTAATTAAAAAGGAATTAAACTTTTAAATCACTAGCTGGCATGTTTTCGTCATACCAGAACTACAAGTAGAACTTCTTTCTGCTTCTGTCTACGAATCGTGTGAAATATAGTCCCACTAGCCTAACGCTGTAGTCGCCGGTCAGACACAACACAGGTGAACTTTTCTGGCAACAGATTTCCGAGGCGTGAGGTGAACGGCACTGCCAGCTTCCAATAACAAAAAAAAAGTTGGATAATGGTGAGTGTATTGGCTTGTTTAGCACTGTTGAACTGTCAACCAAGATGGTGTTAGCATTAGCTAAAGTAATGACAACCAGATTGACTCGCAATTGAATTTGTTATGAATACTTCCTGGTAATAATGTATTGTATTTTTGATCATCATGGTAAATGGAGTACACTGAAAACACTTTATCTACACCATTACACCATATATTGTCCAAAGTGCTTTACCAAGCCTCATATTCACTTGTGTCTTTTAAAAACATTAGCGGAGTTGACGCGCTAACACAGAAGCATTAGCCAATGGAAATGTTTTCGTTTAAAGTTTAAAATAACTTACTTTAACTTACAGTATCCCTCATTCTACACTGGCCACTTTTGGTGAAGTTTTAAATCCTTCTGGCGTAGCAGTTAGCTTGCGCAAAGCTAGCCTAGGAAGGTTCCTCTCCTGTCCAGCATCCAAGTTAGCAAACTCCTCCGTGCTAGTCTGACAGCGAAGTAGTGACAAAGGCGTTAATACACTGCCTATATGTGTTTTATTGACTGATTTCTGAACAGTTTAATATAATGCTCATTAGATAGCGAAACATCACTATACACAAGCAAACGCTTCTGTTTGACGGGTTTTGAAATGTGTGCGTCACACACAACGTTGTACACTCCCCACATATGTATTATGTCACACATTGCCACACAACAATAAGCTATGATTCAGTGCCACTGATCCAAAAATTCTGATTCGACATTCGTTTTTAACGGCCAATACGGATCTTAATTGGAATCTTTAGTCACCCATTGAACAGTGAACTTGAGAAAAATAAATGAAATGTTTTCCTCCCTCGCACACTCGTTAAAAAGAAACGTAGTTGTCAGCTGGTTTTCCCGAACCGAGTTTAAGACTGGTCCCCACCGTAACCAATGATGTGTGTGTACGTGTGTGAGTGACGCTGCTGAATTAAAAAAAAAAAAGAAAAAAAGCACTGTTATTAAAGGCTGTGTCAGGGGCGCTGATTTACAGAGGGGAGCGATGACAAGTCAGAAGGGGCACATACACACAAACGTGCACACGCACACACTGTGTGCTCTCAGGCCTCCAAGCTGAGCGCTGACCTCGTCACCCCTCCTTCCCCTTCCTCCTCCTCCTCCTCCTCCTCCTACCTCTCTCACTCTCATAAAACCTGTCTGACACCATTGATGTGTACGTGTGTGTGTGCTTGTTTGTGAGCATGTGTGCGTGTGTGCTCTTCGGCAGCACAAAGACTCTGTTGTTGGGCCTCCCTCTTAGGCCTCTCTCATATTTTCTTTAAAGGTGCAGTGCGCCCCCAGGAATGCCACAGGGGGAACAGAGAGTTGAGTTTGGGGGGGGGGGCTGTTTGTGTGTGTCTATGTGTGTGTGTGTGTGCGTTACAATGCTGCAGCTCACCAAGGTCACAGAGAGAAAAAGAGATGGTGAAGATGAGAGATGAGGAATGAGTGAAGAGGGCCAACAACGAGGAGAGCTTCTTGACTACGTTGAAATGAGTGTGTGCACATGCATAATTGTGTGTGCCTGCGTGTGTGTTCAGGACCACCACCATTCCGCAAACCTTGACACAGAAGTATATAGGATTATGAATAGACAGCCACCAAAATACAGATTTACACTATTGTACACTTATCGATGAATCAGCTTTCCAAGACATTTTCTCATGAAACCACGTGGTGATTGTTTTAGAAACATTTTTATGTTTTTAACCCTCACACATTTACAAAAAAAAAAAAAAGCCGTATAAATTAATAATACTCAAGTAAACCTTTGTGGTATGTAGGCCTACTGGAGATAGGGACAGGTGTTGACATGTCAACTTTTAAATAGGAAGTTAAGTCAAAAATACCTTCTAATACGTCCCATGTGCCCCCACTAGTCTAAACAAAATATTCTGATTCATAATGTCTTTCTAGAATATCAATTAAGCAGGAAAATCCCCCGTTTTTGTCGTTCTCAGTGGGCGGCCATTTTGTCACTTGTTGACATCACAGTGCCAGGTGAGCTGTGATTGGTTGACTGTTCGACAGCAAGTGGCAAAATGGCCGCCCACTGAGAGCGACAAAAACGGCGGATTTTCCTGCTTTCTTACTAGGTATTTTCTTTGAAAAGTTAAGTTAAAGGAATCTTATACCATAATTGTGAGAATGCTGAAGCATTCCCACAATTATGTTATTGTGATTTTTATTCTCCACACTTTTTTGCCACGTAACAACTCCCACTTCTGATTTACACTGTTCAAATTTCAAGTAGCTTAAAAAAAATCACGCCTCCCGGGATATATATCATCCGGTTCCACATTACTTACAGTATTTGCACAATTTAACTTGTAATATCAACTTTTCTCCATTCATTTTCAATGTAGTTTCACTTTCCACACCCACAGTTGGTAAAGTGCATTGTCCAGTAACCAGGAGGTCATAATTTCATAATTTATCTCTCAATTTACTTCATAAGCATTCCACATGCGTTCAAATCTCAGCATTCAGCTTTCAGCATTCCCACACAATTTCTCCAGAAATTGCACTTAGGCTAGTTTACACTAATTGTACAAAAACATGGAAATAAAAAGCGTACTGTTTTTTAAATAATTTTTAAAGGTATAAATGACAACGCATGTCAGCCACATTTGTGTGTATGCGATCAGCCCATCCGTGGCCTCTTAATAAGTCACCAAGCAGTGCGTCATTGTACTGTTTGCCAACACTAAAAGTGTAGACATGTCCACTATATACGTACAGCCAACTTGTGTTTACTCTCACACCTCCACAACTGCGGAATGTGGGAGATGTACACTCACGCTTCACACTCAATTTTATGCTCATTTCCCATTTTGTGTGGAAGCGCGAGTCGTGCAGTACTTCATCTTGAAAAGAATGTTGGAAAATGGTGACTTGTCACAATTCAAATTTAACAACCGTCCATGTTTTTTTTTTGTTTTTTTAGCCCTACTTTCATTTTTTGTTGTTGTTTTGTGCTGGAAGTCAAACCTAAGCACATCTATGAATAGCGGCATATAGGAGAGGAGACAGGCATCACCTCTGCTCTGTTCTAGCGTTTATGAAAGCCATAAATGGTTCTTTAATATAGTGGTAATCAGGGTGGTAATTTGGGTGGAATTGTCCTTTATTGTTGCCAGACATGGCTTCCCAAGTCCTGCCAACACACACACACACACACACGCATAGAGACAAAAGCGCACACTCGCTCTTGGGCAGACATGGTGTTCAAGGCCTAATTCACACCACATGCCAACAAACTGGGCGGTTGTGCGTATATGCGTCTGCTTGTTTTAATGCTGAGGTCAAAGCAGTAAATGGGAGGGGGTTCCCCAGATTTTTGCTCAAGTGTTAAAATTCACGTGTGTGCGTATGTATGTATACAGCCACATCTGTGTATGTGTGTTTTAATTGCGGTCTCGGCAAAAGTCGCAAGTGCGCTCCGTCCAGATGGTTCTCATCACGGCGACTGCGCCGAGCATTTCTGTCTCTTTCGGCCTCCCTCTAATCTCCCGCTCTGTTTTTGCAATTAGTCGTTACTTAATGTGCCACGGCGTCTAATTTGACAATTCATTAAATGTGTGACATTATACAGTCACTTTCGCAACAACGTTCTTCTCCTCCCTCTCGTCGTTGCGTAAGAAGAACATCCCGAGTCGTTAATTTGTGGTGTCGGCACATGCACACGCAGACTTTCATAAATCAATATTTACTAAGGAACCTTTCCCCTTTGAGTCAGAGGAAGCAAATGTGCATCCTGCTGTCTCCCCTCTCGAACCCGCCGTCACGTGCTCGCGTATGCGCTCGTGTTTTGAAATGGGTGTTTTCTTGTTTTGTTTTCGGCACAGTTCGGACATTCCAGCAAGAGGACCTTTTGCCTCTGGAGCCGATTTGTCTTCACAAAAGCACAACAAATGACAAACTTTTTAATATGAATACTTAAATGTGGACAAACATGAAATGTAAGTTAAGGAAAGTGGAGTAAGGGGCTTGACTCTCTCGACTGGAGGGTAGAGAAGTGGAGGAGGAGGAATGGTGGGGAAGTTGCATGGCTCTTCAATGTGCATCAGGGTCGCCTTACATCACTCTGACACATATAAACACCGTGCAAGTGACACACATGACGATATCCTGACACACTTCTGCCTCAGAGGATTGTGGACAACCCAATTGCAACGGTTGCGAGGAGGAGGAGGAGTTGAATGGCGCAAATGAGAGCATGAGGCAGGACCAAATATTGGAAATAGGACATTTCAAACAAGTTTGGAGGAGATAAGTCACGTCAAGAGTCAAGTCTGCCGTAAAAAGGAGTGGCCGGGATTACACTGCAATTTATTCTTCTTAAGTTGACGAGCACGTTTTGGTGTGCGGCTCAGTGTACATGAACACACTTAAAACACACAAGATCAATTTGGGAGTGCATCTAAATCATGAATTGACATTGAAAGTAATGGGGGGGGGGGTGAAATGTTGCCGTTTAAGGTAACATTTTAACTTTTTTCAGACCATTGAGTAGTCACAGATACCAACCACTGATACCAGTCATACTTTTTATACATAAAATACCCCCCCCCCCCCCCCCCCCAAAAAAAAAAAAAAAAAAAAAAAAAAAAAAAAAGACAAATCTAGGGGTGTTCTATACTAGGGGTGGGAGAAAAAAAATCGATATCGCAATATATTGTTGCGCTCTCTGTTGCAATAAATAATCGATACTCTGACGGTAGATATCGATGTAAAGTGTCCTTTTTATGGGCATTTGTTGGCTTTTTCAGTCACATATCGTGATGTATTGCTAAAAAAAAATTTGGACAATATATAAAAAATCGTAGCAATCGTGTATCGTGATATTATCGATATCGTGAGCCAAATATCGTCACAGTATCGAATCATGGTTTACCCGTATCGTCCCACCGCTATTCAATACCACTTTTTTTCAGACTATACCAGTTTGAGTACTCAGCTAATACAAAGTATTGATACCACTAGTACTTTTAATCCATAAAATTCCCCCCAAAACGCAGATAATTTTAAATAAAGTCCAATATATCCCAAGGTAGCATTTTTATGTTAAATTGCATGAAATTAATGACCGTTTTATATTCTTCTAATGTATAATTTCTACTTCCTCGTCATAAAACAGTCACAAGAGGCGCTGTCACAAGTGGTGATACCTTGAAATAAGGTCAGGTACTGGCTCGATGTGATACGGTATCGGTATATGCCCATCACTAGACAGATCTCAATACTGCATTTTTCATTGCAACTGTGTGAAATTAAGATCCTTGTAAGGTGGAAAAATGCTATATAAAACAAATGAGAGAAATTTTTTTTAATACTGCATGAGTTACACTGAGGTTCAATGTACAATATAATGTGCACATGACGACTTTTGTGCTGCCCTTCACAATCAAAAACAGGTTGAAAAGCCAGATTTGATTCAGTTTGAAACCCAATTGTGTTTGACTTGATAGCCATATTTATGGTTCAGTTCCAAACTGTTTCCCCTTAGAATATTCCACTTTTGATGCGCCACTTATTATCACCATTTGACCGAATGTCTCCAGATGTAAACGTTCCCATCATGTCCGCTCTCACTCTTGCAGGCTCTTCAGGCAGCCAGACAGTTCCTGCTCCAGCAGGCCTCTGGACTCAACTCCCCGGGCAGCAACGAGGTCAAACAGAGCCCCGTGCAGGTCAGAACACGCTCGCTAACACACACATGTGCAGAGGTCTGTGTCCATGTCAGCTACACAGCGTGATATAGGCACATTTCTTTCCTTCCTTATTGCTCGGGCTTCCTCCTTTTTATCACCTTTGTCACATTGTGACAGTTTGATTTGTAGCCGTAGTTCACATTAGGGTCTTCGGTCTGGAAAGTCACAAGATGGTAAAACCTAAAAAAATTTATTTAAAAAAAAAATGGGAAAAAGTCTTTTATTTATTTATTTATTTATTTATTTATTTTGAATAGTATCTTATTTTAATAATAATATTTTTTGCTATATATAATTTATTCAAATTATATATTTTGAATAGTATCTTATTTTAATAATAATATTTTTTGCTATATATAATTTATTGAAATTATATTAATTTTCTATTCATTTATTTATGCTTTTTTTTGCGTTTTATTTCTCCAGCAAAAGTCTAAAGTCTTGATAAGAAATTATTAGGGACAGACTGATTATCAGCAAGGATATTCAGCATTTTAACAAATATCGGCATAGGCCTTATCTGAAAATCAGATGTCCGATAATTGATCGGTTTAAAACTGTCTTAACTTTAGAGAACTATTTGTTTAAATTTTCATTTTACTTTATAAGAGATGCTGCTGACCCTTGGAACTCTAAACCTTCAATTTTTGTTGAAAATAAGATACTCTAAGTACAAATTTAACATTTCAGACATTTTATAAAATAATTTACTGTAGCAAACAATAAGGAGCTAAAAAAAGAAAAAAGAAAAAAACTTTAAAAAAAAATTATAATCTGAAAAGTTGTTAAATAGACACATGGTTAAAACCATTTTAAAAGTTGGGCTGTTTTTTTGTTTTGTTTTGTTTTGTTTTTTCCCCAGTTTGTTGCCAATATTTTCCCTTTTAGTGCACTGAAAAAACAAACCAGTCTATCTCTAGAAATTACTATTTAATAAAAAAAAATATATATTAAGTTATTCAATTAAATTATTAGTTACAAAGTAAATGAAAGCAGTGGCAGCTAGCATTTTTTTTATTTTTTTTGCATTATGCTGAAAAAACATTTAGGCCCTAGAATTAAAAACAACAAATATATATTTACAATAACACTTTAATCAAAAACAGAACAGCAATCATGAAGACTTTATTGACTTTAGATCAGCATTGAGACATCATCATGTCATCATTGTGCTTTGTTTCTGAATTCAATATTAACACCGAACAGTGTAAATCAACACATACTAAGTGGTGATGATGATACACATACGCGTCTGGTCGTGTCTTCCCCATCGCAGCCCTTCAGAAGTGACACATGCCTTCAATCTGCGCTTTATTTAGTTTGTGGCTATACAAATGACATCTTATATGAAACCGTGAAGACTACAATTTTCAAAAAGTTTTATTTTCTGTTGTTCACACATAAAAGTGTTACCATTGACCTGGAATGACAGTTTTGGATGCAAAACACGGATTGAAAACACGCTGACTTGACCTGCCTCATGTGCACATTGTGATGTGGGGTGTTACCTTCTACTTCCTTCCCTCGCTTTTTCTCCTACCGCACGGATGCAGACACACAGCAAAAAAAAAAAAAAAAATCCCCTCCTCCTCCCCTCTCTCCATCTCTGTCTTGTTTGTCTTGTTTGTTGGTGCCTGGCCTGCTAGCCTCCCTGCACTATCCAGGGCACCCGAGCTCCATCTCTGTTGTCTCAGCTGTCAGCTCAAATGGTCACACACATCCTGCCAATGCGCTCGAGGATGTGTGTTGGCAGGGCATGGGTGTGTGTGTCTCCTCAGTGAGAAAAAACATGGTGCGCACACACAAAAAAAGGGGGGGACTAATTACTAGATGCCACGGTAAACTTCCAAGATTGTAATTTGTGATTTGAAAAACTGTACTAAGATTTGTTTTAGGCCTGGTTCTTGTAAACGAATAAATCCTAAAAAATAAAATGGTTCTGCAGCTTGAGTATGATCTGATTTGATTGTAATGTAACAAGTTAACATCACTAGTATAGATAGACTGATTTGTTTTTCCAGATACCGACAGTCAAGGCTGTGAACCAATATTTGGAGCCGATATTCATTTTCACTAAAAGAGAATCACTCTCAGGGTTTATGTGGGCCATTAAAAAGTATAAAAAGTCATTAAATAGATTTTTGCTCAAATTAAGGCCTTAATGGGCATTCAAAAGTATTAAATACGATGTCCAGAGGCATTAAAAATAAAAATACAATTGATGTAAAAACATTCAATGTTGTACACAACAAGTTATTTTCACATAACTTAGCAATAATAATTGTGATTTAAAAAAAAAAAAGTTTTTATTTGTGGGGACCAAGGTTATTTTAGTTAACTAAAACTAATGAAAAAAACTCAAACTAAAATTCACAAAACAATTTTGTTAATTAAATAAAACGAAAATGCTTTTTAAAAAAACAAAAACGAACTGAAACTACATTTTATGTTTACAAATATTACTAAATAATTAAATAAAATAATTGTACGCATGAACCTTTACGGATGATTTTAAATATGGTTGATTTTAAGTAGATTTATTTTGATATTAACTGGAATAAGGACATTTGAAAATGACGTCATCTCGCAGCAACCAATAGAAAAGCACCTTCAGACGTCGTTCCGATGGTGTTTTTTTAAATATTGCACACAAGTAATACCCTTTAAAAAAATAAATAAATAAAAAATACATTAATAATAATAATAATAATAATAATAATAATAATAATAATAATAATAAACGATCAGAACCACCCTGAAAACTAATTAAAACTAGCTAAATCAAAACTCAAAACAAAATTAAAACTAACTAAAATGAAAAATTCCAAAACTATAATAACCTCAGTGGGGACTGGTGACTAGTTGTAATTTACAATGAACAAAATGTCCCGGAGTCCACGAGTGTTTCATGTTCCAATAACCAATTGCTCTGAACTTGAACAGAAAAATGTACTGTTTCTGTCACTAATGTCCAACATGAAACACTAATTCCATCTAGTGGCAGAAAAAATGACCTTGACACAAACGTACAACTCAATGACTTACACTCCTTTTAACTTCAAATAACTTTATGATTTACTGACTATAACCTTACTGCATCAATGGTTGAAAAGATTTCTATTTTCTATTTCTATTTGGTAACCCTATTTGTCCACTTTCAAGAGTAAGAAACACTTGAAAAAAAAAATATTGTACATTAAGCACACCCAGTCTTAAAAAAAAAAATCAGCAAATAATTCACATCATTGATAAGATAATTGAATTGTAGCATGCCATATTTCAACGGCAAACGTTAGAGTGGTCCACGCCAGGCACACAAAATGGCCGTCCTCAGGTTGTTCCATGGGGTGCTCTCTCACATGCAAATGAGTGTCAGACAATAATTAGATCTTTAGGAGCCTGATAATTAGATTTTTCCCCCTTTCTCTCTGAGGGATAGAGCGAGAGGGGGGAAGACTTCTTCTTGTGTCTTGACTTCTCTGATGTCGTGGTTTATGCTGACAACAACTCTAATGCTAACCCCCCCCTCCCATTCTCCATCATATTTCTCTTCTTTTTCTTCATTTGTAATGGAAGGGAGGATCCGGACTGCAAGCGAAAGAAACTCACTCAAGATTGTATCTGCTCTATGATTGGTTGTTCTGAGATGGTCTTTGTGTTGGACTGCTTGCGTGAGATATTATCAGTCCGCTCTGCGCGTGCACGCGTGTGCGTGTGCGTCACTGTCTCGTGTCACATCCAGGAGAAACTTGACAATAGCTCACGTCTCTCGACAGGCAATTGCAGGAACAATTGATGGCGCCCAATGGGAGTGTGGCTGCACTAAAACTACAATAGTGGGATCAAATTAAATTAATAATAGAATCAAATGCATTTTTATTGTTGTTGAATTTATTGTATGATTGTGTGCTGGTCCATTGCTTGCTGCCAGTAGGATGCGGACATTTATTAATACTAGACTTTACAGAGACCTGATTGGCTGGATTAAATTGGCACATATTCGTTGATCGGTTGTAATGTCATAATTTGCAGATCGATCAATGACGTCATTGATCGTACCCGCAAAATAAGACATTACAGCAAAGGCCATCTCGTTTACTCCAGGGACGTTCTGTGTCATCGTTAATAACACAAATTATCTAACGTTTCTCTGTCACGTTAAAGGGACACGACTCATTGAGACATTTTCAGCAGTAAAAAGTGAATATTTTGTCCACAGTGAATTTGGCAACGTCATTATTTTTTCAAGAACAATTAATACCTATAAGAACTATATTTTCCACTTGCTGTCGACTGAAGATGACATCACCTGTGCTGAGGAAATAGGTAACGACCAATCATGGCTCAGTTTCCTGATTAAACGCAGAAAACAGGTGAGCCGTGATTGGACGTTACCTACTTCCTCAGCACAGGTGATGTCATCTGTCATTTAGTCGACAGCAAGTGGTAAAATTATTAGATTTTAAAGGTATTAATTGTACATGAAAGTTAACAAATTAATTCTGGACAAAATAATTTCTTTTAACAGCTGAAAATGGTTAACTGTGTCAAGTATCCCTTTAACTGTTGGATGCCTGTTTTCTCGACTGAATAGATAGAATAAAGTTTTTGTTTTATAAAAAAATCAAATATTGACATACAATAAAATCTGAAAGAAACAGGCATGACTGCAATGTTTACATAACACTATTATGTTATTACAAAGGCCACTATAACGATAATTATGTGCAAGTAGTAAAAATGTGCTTTATTTCTGGAGCGTTCAACTTGAGGACTATTGCTTTTGATGCACCAACAATATAATCTGTGAAATTTTGCTTTTCTGGAGGATAAGGTTTGGAGAAAAAAAGTTGATGTGCTAAAAAATAAATAAATAAATAAATAAATAAATAAATAAATAAAAATGGGTACAATTTTTGAATTAGCATGCCAATTTTACTTTTAATCAGGTTTTTCAGCATATACCGTAAATCAGATTTTTTTTTTTTGTGCCGCTGAGGTGTATATATATATATATATATATATATATATATATATATATATATATATATATATATATATATATATACACAACTCATAAGTTTAAATATCCTGGGGGTATGGGATCTTAAGAAACTTATGAGAACAACTATACACACATTATAACTAATACAAAATCTTTAAAAATAAAAAATAAATGAAAAAAAATGAAAAAAAAATGAACTAAAATAAAAAAATAAAATAAAAAAAAGACCTACCACCCCACTCTAAAACTAACTGACCTTACGGTTCCCCTGATCCCAACTGTTTCAACCCTTTTCTTAATATTCTCACTCATAATTCAAGACACTGAGATGCATCATTTTGGTGTTCAGTTAAGCTCAAATGGCAAACATTTAAATGCTAAATTTGTCATGACGACACCTGAAAATATTCCCATCCCCTGAAAGCGATCATGTAGTTGATGTTGGACTTATGAGTCGCGGTTATCGTAATTGCTGGTGGCAGGAGTGGGTGGGAGCTCAATTGGCTGACACATTAACAACTGGCGGATTAGCCAGCATGATGCGCGCCTCCACGACCTGCCACGCTTGGCACGCGCTCATATGGCGGGTGGCACATATACCGCATACCCACTTAACACGCCGCCACTTGGCACGCACACACACAGATTAGCGCGCGTGCTTGGCGGAGGCCCATACGTGTGTAATTGAATCGCGAGGTGTCCTGTTTTCATGTATTCTTAAGGAGCGTGTTTAATTAGGAGAAAATGCGAAAAGACTCATTAGAGGAATGTTAATTAGTTGCGGTCTGAAGAGGCCTGGCACCAGCACAGCAGGTTGTAGAGAGCGTCATGGCAATCCAAAGCCAAGATTTTTGCTTCATTTTCGGATGCGCTGCGCATGTGTGAGAAACTCAAGCATACATTGTTTAAAGGTCTTTATAGTAAGCAACAAAAGTATGTGAAAAGATGAGTGCTTTGCCCCTCTGAGTGGGACTCAAGCAGCCCTTCTTTCCTTTCTCCATTATTTCCTTTTAAAGTGTTTTTCCCAAAGCACTCCTTTTGTCCACTCACTGAAAGTGTTTAGTCGACAGTTTCTCTCATTTGATGTGCGGGGGAATTGCCAGGCCGCGCATGTGTGTGCGCGCGCGTCCGCGTCGGACAGGCGGGGACGGAACAAAGCCGGGGGTGTGCGGGGTCCTGACAGTTTGTGAAGGGTGGACGGGAAGAGGTTGGGATCGGGCCGGGATGGAGAGAAGGGAGCGCGCTGGACTGTGAAACTTATTTTGTGATTTGAAACATGAGTGAAATCAATAATGAAATATGGTCAATAACAGCCACTCCTCACACTTCCCGATGAAGTGGCCCGAGTGTGTGTTCGCGCGTGTGTTTCTGGAAGTGTGTTGTCATTTTTATTCGGAGGCAGTCGGGCGTTAGATGGACGGTGGCGCTGTGGGGAGAGGACAAGGGGAGGGGGTGGGTAGATTTTCCACTTGAACTTGATGGTCTGTCACTGTCCTCTGAAGTTTCTTTTCTTTTCATTTTGTCTGTGCCCTGTCAAGGAGAGTATTTGGCATGAGTGTGCGTCTACATGTGTATGGCCACATGAACAGGACACCTCCCAGCTCACTAATAAGCCCCCCACACCCCCTCCATCTGTTCTTCAGCGCTCTCCGAGGCCTGCATATGGAGTCTCTTTCACACCTGTGTGTGTTTTAATATTAACAGCATATTTTGTGACGAGTATGTGAATGCTAAGTAATAACTCGCATGTCATCATGTTACACACGTCTGACAATTCAAAAGAAGTACAGCTGAACCGCCAACATGAAACGTCTACAAGGTGGTACAATTTGGAATGTGGCGACATTTGTTGGAACAAAGGGCACCTCCAAAGTCGCTCAAAAATTGTGACTCAATTTCAACAAGACTTTCTAACAAGGAACTGTAGCAAATGCGACAATATTCTACAGATGATATTAAAGGCACGGTCTTCTGTTTTCACTCAGGAAAATGTACTTTATAAATACAGGTTGTATAGTCACGAATTCCTTCTCAATATACACCTCTGGGCTTCTGTTAATGTGTGGTGGTGATTTTTTCCTAAACCCCCAGCCTGTATTTTGCCATTTTGTGTTTGTTTTGTCAACAGCAGGACGTTTCTGTGGACAGACAGCTGTTTAACCCTCCAGCCAATCACAGAGTGTGTGTGTGTGTGTGGGTAGGTGTGGGGGTGGGGGTTATCATTCACTGTCGGCAGAAGGGGCCGGGCGAATTTGTCGGCTGCATGACGTCACTCCCGCGGCAACTTGACAGCACACACATAATTTTTTTTTCCCACTCACTCAAGTTTGTGTGAGTGAGTGAGTGAGTGAGTGAGTGAGTGAGTGAGTGAGTGAGTGAGTGAGTGAGTGAGTGAGTGAGTGAGTGAGTGAGTGAGTGAGTGAGTGAAAAAAAAAATCTGTGCGTGCTGTCAAGTTGCCGTGGGAGTGACGTCATGCAGCCGACAAATTCGCCCGGATTTCAATACGTTTGAACGTACGTTTTAACATACTTGCAAATACATATTTTATTTGCAATGTTCAAACATACTTGTAGGTTAAATACTAAAATGTTCCATATTTGAGAAGTCTTTATATCAACGGAAGCGTGCAACTGGCAATGTAGATGAAACATTTTTTTGACTGGCAAATACATTTCAACGAATGTCAAATGCATTTTCAGTAAATTAGTTTGAACATATTTGCAAGTATTCAATGCGCGAACGTACTTACAAGTATGTTTGAAGTACGTGTAGGCCAAATGCTTAAAAAAAAAAAAAAAAAAAAAATTCACGAGTGCAATTCAATACATTATTGGAAAAAAATTTTTCCAATGGAAATCATGCACTGCAAACATATTAATAAATTATAATAAATAAATAAATAAATAAATAAACACTATTTTCATACTTACTTTTTAAATAAAATTTTAATTATTATATTTATCAAATTTTGAATTTTATGAACACATTTTATACTGTAGGCCAATTGCTCCAAATATATATTTTTTTATATATTTTATTTTGGCATTATGTGAAAAAATGTTTTTAGCATTTAGCTTACAAGTACATTCATATGTATTTACTCTAAATTGGCAGTTTCTTGTTTGCAGGTATATCCCCTCTCCTCTAAAATATGTAAACTTTTCCTGAACCTGAAAGAACAACCACTTTCTCTCACTTGCTCTCCAGTGATGCATTCTTCAGATAATCCAATTATTCCAGCTTTTAAACAGTTTATTTTTCTTCAAATCCCCAACATAGTATGCAAATTTTTATGCAGTTTGAGCTCGCAATTTGACACATATCGATGATGTAAAAGAAACAGGATTGTCCATTGGGGCACACTTATTTGGCTTGATGCCAGTAAGAGTTGTTGATGTCCTCGTGAGGGAAATAAGAATTGGAGGCGAGATGATCAGAACATCCCCAACTCCGCTCACCTTTACTTTGCTCATCAATCCCCCCCCCCCAGGCTAATGTGGCCCCTGGCCCCACTGTGGATTAGTGAGTAGGGGTACTCACCGCATACAATGGAAGCCCTTTTAATTCTAGTAGTGGGCTGACCCTGAGCTCCAAACACTCTTCACACAGTAGGGACTCCTTCACTTACTTTTTTCCCCTCCTTTCTCCTTCAGTCCTCTCTTGTAGAGCCCACTTACTCCTGAAAACCCTCCCACCCTTCCATGCCCTCCTTTTATTATTTTTGTAAGAGGAAGAGACAGGTTGTTTACCTGGGGAAAGATAGCTTTTGTACAAACAAGTCCGAGTTCAAGGAAAAAAAAACAAAAACATGGGGCTTCACTTTATTAGGAATGGAGTGTGTATCCCTTCAGTGGCAGCGGAGGGTCATGCATGCATGCAAACAACACAAGTTCCCATGTTGTATGCACAAGTCAGGTTTTCAGGCACATCAAGGTTTGTGTGTGACAGGGAGAGTAACAGAGAGGGGAGAGGTGCTAATGCTCAGTGACAGGGATAAACAGCACTGCTGGGGTGGGAGGGGTTGCTCCTACCAGGGGAGCAAGAGAGGGAAGGAGGAGGAGGAGGTGTGTCAGCCTCTCTCTTCCTCCTCCCTTGTCATTTTTTCAATTATCCCTCTCTCCGATGTGTCCCCGTAGACCCAGAGGCAAGGTGCACATCATTTAGACTGAGAGCCTGTTTAGATGGTGATTATGGCGGCGTTTCTTCTCTTCTCTCTCTCTCTCTCTCTCTCTCGGGGCCGCATTCGTGCCAGTTTGGCCTTGAATCAGATTGCCCATTGATAATTATTAATATTATTATTATTATTATTGTTGTTATTAAGCTTTACACGATCAGGATTTCTCGGCCGATCAGTGATCGAGTTTGAAAAAAAAAAAAACAATCACATATTCGATCTGAAGATGTAGCAATTTGTCTATTTACTTAGTTGACAGCTATCATTTGCAGGACTCATGACTGGCCCGGCCCAAGAATAGTGAATCGTCATGTATAATTGACATCAATTGAAATGCATTCGGGGGGGGTTAAATCTTCAAAAAATGCTAATATAAACATTAAATATAACTTCAAATGTTATATTTTGTGGAGCTGATAAATAATGTCATTGATCAATCGAGCACATTAAAAATATTATAGTCGATCACCAATTATGCAAAACATGCTCAATGCCCAATCCAGCCAATCAGATTAGTTTAAACCCTATTATTATTATTAGTATTAGTATTAGTATTAGTAGTAGTAGTATTAGTATTAGTAGTAGTAGTAGTTGTATTGTTGTTGTTATTATTATTATTATTATTATATTTTTCTTTTATTTATTTATTTGTTTATTTTTTTAATTTTTGAAATTATAACATGTCGCACATCTTCAGTTCCTGATAAACATGGACTCCAGTGAGTATGTTATACTTGCGCCCGTAGCCTCACCTACGCTGAATTGAATGAGAGAGAATGAGAATGAGGAAATGAGAGGAACTGCTTTGATTGGCCAGCAATCAAGACGGCTGTGTCCACTCCCACAACGGCGTAAATGCAAATTTTTAACTGCGCTCGGCTATGAAAATACGGAAAGGAAAGGAGACGTCACCCATGTCACCTGTTTATTTAATGAATGTAGAATTTAATGTAACTTGTATGGACCAAGTTGGTTGTTTGTTAATGCAAGCGATGCGATCAGAAGACGGGATCCAAATGTCATCCCTTCCTTGGAGATAATGCCATCATCTGAGCAGCCTGTCTGTATAACAACATGGAGCCTCGTCCCTCTCCAAGGCACCGGTTTAATATCCGACCGTCCTCACCATCTTGCGAGTTTTCATCCGAGATGTAAAGTGGGGCTTTCCCTCCTTCTTGTTTGAATGAAAGTCATCAAGGGAGAAGAGGAGAGAGGGATGGATCCCTCATTGAAATGCAAGTTACATCCCCCCTTTCTCCTCTCTCCTCTGGGGACTCCCTGCCTTTCTCCTCCTCCTATTTCCCATCTTTCAGACGCTCCCTCTCTTCCTTTGTTAATCAGTTAAACTCCCTCTTCAAACAGCCCCTCTAATTACTCCTCCACTCTCTGTAAACGACAGGGCTGTCTCTTGCATCTCGTCTCCATCCCTCCCCGCCTCCCGTCCTCCCCCAGCTCCCGCTCTCCATGGCAGGGGTTGACCTCTGTCATCCACCAGTGTGCTCCCGCGCACGCACGGTATAACTGATTCCTGCATGTTAATGAAAGGAGCAGTGTGTTAGGTTAGAATGTAATGCTATTTAATCTCACTATTGGTGATGCATTTCATCTGGTTGCACAATCACTACTAGTGGTTCGTTACCTTGTTGGAGGTACTCAACCCAACCAGTTTCATCTTGAGTTCTTGTATTGCCCATCTTCATACAGCTTAAGGAAGTGTTCCTTTAGATTAGCTAGATAGCTAGTTGTGCTAAAGTTTGAAAATCTTCCAGTTAGGACGCTGATGCCATCACTCAACTCAACACTGTATTTATAGAGCACTTTAAAACAACCACTGCTGACTTATTTTAAGATAGAACCCAGTGGCAGCAGATACAATGAAAACAGCAGAGGCCCCGGAATTGAACCCTGTGGGACACCATATATTCTGTTAATGCATGTGAATTCATATTGCACATATTCATCCAGCCACTTTCTTTTATTGCTTGACCTAGTTGGTATGTAGGGATTAAAATAATAAAGAATATCATTTAATAGGGATGGATACCAGGTGTTTCAAGGTATTGGGTACTTGCGACAGTGGCTGATACCAGTATTGATTGAAAGAGTTTTTGATTTGTGGTGTCCCAGCACATATTTTGATTGGGACTTTTTTCATTTTATCCATCCACCCATTTTCTTAACCGCTTCTCCTCACAAGGGTTGAGGGGGTGCTGGAGCCTATCCCAGCTGGCTTCAGGCAGTAGGCTGGGTACACCCTGAACTGGTTGCCAGCCAATAGCATTTTTTGATTTTATTTATCTATTTAAATTAATTTCCTTGTTGTTCTAATATATATATAAATATGTATTTTATGAATAATTAGGGTTTTATTTAGGGGGATCTGACCAATTTTCCATGTATTGAATGTTAGCATTTTTAGAAGGAATTTTTAGAGTTTAATT
Organism: Festucalex cinctus; assembly: GCF_051991245.1. Lineage (NCBI taxonomy): Eukaryota > Metazoa > Chordata > Actinopteri > Syngnathiformes > Syngnathidae > Festucalex > Festucalex cinctus. Next base: position 16,268,298 of record NC_135418.1, on the reverse strand, counting down.
TGTTATTACTTTTTTCCCATTGCATTTCGATGGGTGTCAATGTTGTGCAAATTTTGGCTATTTGTGGTCTGGACCAGTCTCCCTCGAATAGCAAGGGTTGACTGTACAGTAAATAAACAAGCTCTTTAAATAGACATATTGGTCCATCTAATGATCGTAATCATTTTCCTTTTTTCTGTTTTTACTTGTTGATTGGTGATCGGCTCCAAAATCCTGATCGTGTAAAATAAAATGTAGTGATTGGAACTAGGGATGTAACGATAAGCGCGATATAGTGATATTAAAACTGCCACAATATCGTCGTCGTCATGTTCACGATATTTAAATATTTCGATATTTGAATATATATCACGATAAATATCACGATATTTAAATGCAACACATCTGTTAAAAAAAAAAATCAGGTTGATTTCCATTTGTGCAGTTCTAGCACCCTCTGGTGGCTAGTTTTTTAGTGCAATTTAATTTTCATTAGGGATGTTTTGGCCCTTCTATGCTGAAAATCTACACTAATTGTCAGATGAAGAGATAAAGTCAATATCTGGAGGAACGCAATGTGTGCATGCATTAACAACATAACATAATAACATAATACATAATAATAATAAAATTAATAATAATAACATAACATTGCTGTAACATAACATTATGTACAAAAGCACAATATTGTGCTTTTTTTTAAGTATGAGCTCCTTTTTTCTACAATATCATGACCTTTTTTAAATATCGCCAACCTCCCCACAATATCGTGATAATTGTTTGTATCGTGAGCTTCATATCGTGATAATATCGTATGTGACGTTTTGATATCGCTACATCCCTAATTGGAACTTGCCATTCGAACAAAAAGCTTGTCTCTAAAATAGAATAAAATATGATGAAACTTCAGTATAAAAATGGTGGTGTGACACGTTCTTCATTGAGTAACTGTTGGCCACACTTTGTTTTACTTCATTAGGGATTTCTTAATTTTTCAACAGTGACGTCCTCATTTTCTCCCTCTGCCACCCGGCCCCACCTTTCTGGCACTAATCTACACACACATCTCCCAGTTTTAAATTAACATGCGACAAGAAAAAAGGGGGGCGACAGAAAGGGGGGAAAAAAATTAAATGCATTTAATAAATGGCTGACTTCAAATCGGCCAGCTTTTCAGCCTCCCCCTATTCAACAACCCAATGAAAGGCGAGAAATCATTCACAGGGAGAGACAAAGCCGAATGAAAATATAATTCTGCATTGTGAGGCGCTTTTGTCCCGGCCCGTCAAATCGTTAATGGCAGGGCTTTTGTTTTGTGTCGTCGCTTACCGCCTGGCGGTGTCGTATGGCGGTGGCATCGCGTGCCCCCATAATCACCACGCTTTGTGATATTAGATTATAGGGGCAATTAATGGCATCAAACCTTAACTGCTCAGCATTCAGGTTGTCGCGCACACATGCATTCAGCTTCATCTACATCCTCACCACACGCGAGTCCCGTATATCAGCACTGGCGCCCATGCGGGGCATTAGCCGACATGTGGAAAGGTGCTATAACTCCAATAATTATTATGCCTCTGACTTGAAAATGTCAATGGCGGTGTGTATAAAATAGAACGTAGGAGTTGTCAGCAGGAAGAATGGGATGCACAAGAGCAATTAATTACAGCTTTTCATTTGGCAGCATCAAATGACAAGGCCCGGCGGAGGGAGCATGCTGGCGTGATGCCAAGCGGTGGCCAACATCGCTCCCACCTTGCTCACTGCCCCCTCCGTGTACCAACTGCCACGGCCCCTCCCTCACACCTCGCTCTACTCCATCATTAATGCCGCCTGTCTCTGATCACAATTACATATTTTGTAACACAGTTTACTCAGCTTCATGCTTAACTTAGCCACATTCTACTTTTTTTTTTTCACCCTTCTCACATTACTCCGCTAAGCCAGACTTCCACAAAGTTTCGTTTAGCTCAACATGTCACCTTACAGTTTTTTTTGTTTGTTTTTTTTAAGAATAAAGTGTAATTGCACATCCACTACAGTAGGTGGCAATGGTGCGCTCGTATATATATATATTTTTTTAATTTTCAGACATTTTTTTTTCAACATTAATGACATTAAACTGCTATATGGAAGATTCAAAATTTCAAATCGCTACTGCCACCTGTGGGCGAAAACTGAAACTGCACGCTCGTACACACTGTGTGCACTCGTACGTGCACAACCTTTTTTTTTTTTTTTTTTTTTTAACCTTCCGCGGAGTAACTGCGGGTGTCTGGGGCGTGCTAGATGTAGATGGTGGTCTCTTCTGAGTAGACTCATGCTAGCTCTGAATGAGCGAGAACGCGTTTGACGTCACATCTGCAGACAGAGGACGGGACATTCGAACCCGAATTCTTCCTGAAAAATATTGGGCAGAGGCTTGTAGGAGTACCCATTGTGAGCTAAGATGTTGATCTACTAATTAGAAGTCATAAATGGTCAAATAAAAAGGCTGTTGAAAAGATATTTGGGGGGGGGGGGGGGGGGGGGGGAAATCCTCCATATTGCAGCTTTAACAAGTGTACATGAAGTTACTATTGAGTTATTATTATGTTCTTTTAAAAGTCCAAATCAGCTCTTCACACTTTCCCTTGCAACTTCCCTAGCATTCTTGTAAGTGAGGAACAGTGACAGCATTTGACCGTGATGGTGACAAATAATTCTACGCGGAGTGGATGTAGATAAATGGCCAGTTTGTGAGGTGATAAGTCATGCTTGTATTTCTCTATTAAAGTGCCATCACTGCTTAACAGGCGGGATTATTTGTATTGCGAAGGCAGTATAGTTTATTGACGTGTAGGCAGTGAAGGAAACGCGAGTCATCCCTCAGCCTGTTAAGAGAGACACTATATCCACTCTGGCAGTCACACGCTCACTGCCCGTCTCACTAAATATCTGTAATCTGCTTTGTCTTTATTTCCCTTAATTGTTTCCTCTGTCATTTGTCTATTAATTTAAAATGTAAATATGTTTTTAACACACATATCCTGCGCTTATGCCTGACTGAAATGTGTGATTAGTTTGCTTTCACTCGTATTGTTTGTAATCAGATTAGCAACCCTGTCTATCTGTGTGTGTAACGTTTGCACACTGCTTTTTCTCTTTGCAGTGTCTTTTGCTTGCCTGCTGCACGCTCTGATGAGATAGACATCTCGCAGTGACAGCCAGGATGTTGTTGTATGTCTTTTCGTAGCCAGCCTTGAATATGCGGGAAGTAAATCGCAGGCAACCATAATCATGTGTTTATGGAGGGAGATAAGATGTATTTATTATTTTTTAGATGAAGATTGCCTCTCGGAGCTTGTATATCTGCTGCTGTCCCATAAATTGCCTCAATTATTTTCAACAATGCCAGTGAAGTGGAGGAACGTGCCAGCAAAATATGTCTTTATTTGTCTTTGTGTGATGTTGATCTATAACATTTTAAAATATGTATTTTATATTTGATACAAAGTGCTGATTCTCCTGTCAGATTTCTGTGCATAAATAAACTTGTCTCGGAGTCCTTCATAGTCTTGTTTTTGGCTAACTAGCACAGGCCATTGTTTTCATTGGCATATGGGGCAGTATGATTGAGCTCTGTGAACTCCGCCTAGCAAAAAGTGGCCACTCAAGTCTAAATTGTATTTCAGTTTTCAAGTTTTGTAATAAATCATGACTGGTTTAATTTTTTTGTGCTATTTATAACATTGCCATTAAAATGAGCCATTGAACTACCTGAAACTTTGCGTACATGTTGGGCATAGCGAGCTAGCTAGCTAGGTACAGTAGTTAGCAGCTAGCTAGCTACTGTAGATAGATAGATAGATAGATAGATAGATAGATAGATAGACAGACAGACAGACATTCTTTATTCATCCCGTGAGGGAAATGAAATAAGTATTAATGGTGACTCTTTTCACATAAAACTCAAGATTTGACTGTGTTTGTGTTACTTTATCCAGGTCCCCGTATCCATGGCTATGATGAGCCCCCAGATGATCACTCCACAGCAGATGCAACAGATCCTGTCACCCCCTCAGCTCCAGGCCCTGTTGCAGCAACAGCAAGCGCTCATGCTTCAGCAGGTGAAACATATGCGCCTAAGCAAACAAACACACGTACGCACGCCGGCGGTGTTTTGCTAGTATGTCTGGTTGGACTCGCTCCCACACCAACATGTTTAGATGTGTCTGATGCTTCATTGTGCGATGACACAAACTAGGTGCGCCTGTATCTCATTCAATGCTGTGAGATCATTGAAGGTAAACAAAGGCAAACATTCTGACTCATGCACACATTTTTGTTAACGTTCCTCCTCTTTTTGCATTATTACTACTGTGCATGATTGTTATTATAGCTAAGCATGACCCCACCTGTAGGAACACACATGCACTAACCAGTGTTTTAGGACGGCTTCAGGTATTCATTGTTGCCATGGTAACAGCCAACAAACAAACACTGCTCATCTGCAAAATATCTGTCAAATGTTGAGATGTGACGGGGCGGCACGGTAGTCGAGTGGTTAGCACGTCCGCTTCCCAGTTCTGAGGTCTCCGGTTCGAGTCCAGGCTCGGGCCTTCCTGGGTGGAGTTTGCATGTTCTCCCCGTGCCCGCGTGGGTCTTCTCCGGGTACTCCGGTCTCCTCCCACATTCCAAAGACATGCATGGCAGGTTAATTGGGCGCTCCGAATTGTCCCTAGGTGTGCTTGTGAGTGTGGATGGTTGTTCGTCTCTGTGTGCCCTGCGATTGGCGACCAGTCCAGGGTGTCCCCCGCCTACTGCCCAGAGCCAGCTGAGATAGGCGCCAGCAGCCCCCGCGACCCTTGTGAGGAATAAGCGGTCAAGAAAATGGATGGATGGATGGATGTTGAGATGTGACCTCTTGGCTCCATGTGTGAAATACACTTGCACTCGAATAGTAGGACCTTACGATAAAGTGTAAATCCAAAAATAGTCTTTACAATATGTTCTATGTGTCCCCCACTAGTCTAATTCTAACTCATTCTGATTAATATTGTGTTTGTGGAATATGAATTAAGCAGCAAAATCCACTTATTTTTATCCATGTCCGTGGTGGCCATTTTGTGTGGTTTTTGGGTGACTTTTAAGCTATATTTTCCTAAATGTTTGGTCCTTTACAACCTTATCCAATCAATAAAGGACGGTACAAATCACATTATGAAGGTAAGGGTGGCTAAGAACCTCCTCACCTCCCCTACGACAGTGAAGTCAGACTAATAAAACCACGCAGTTTAACATCATTCTCCCCGTTAATTAACCACAGTATGGACTTGCTTCCAGTCCATATCTGCAAGCCAGCACTTTTGCACAGACACGCACACACAGAAGCACTTTTGCACAAACTGACACAGACACACACGGAGAAAAAGAGACAATCAGCTGCCATATCACTCAGCAGAGCGTTAAATTTCATAACCCCATGGCAATACAGCATTGTATAAAAGTGTAAGGGAGGTTTACGGTCCACTACCACATAATATTTGTGTGTATGTGCGTGTAAGTTAACCTTTAAATTTCCTCTAACCTTTACTTATGCTAGAACTGCTCTGCCTTTCCTTCCTTGCTAAGGCAAGGTCGTGGTAATAGGCTGAAGAGGTGAGTGCCTCACTACTATACTCTTAATGCATAGAGCCACTGAATCAAATCATTAAAAGACCTTAATTATCACTTAATTATTCCCTCAACTCACCACTCAGTGTGTGCGTGCTTGCATATGCATTTGCATGTGTGACGAGGAGGGGGATCAGGACTAGTGAGGCAGAAAAGAGATATTAACCCCGCCTAAGGAACAATAAAAGAAAGGAAGGGAAAGAAAGAAAAAAAAAAGTGCCGCGTCTTCCATTAAAACAAATTAAAGATAAGAAAGTATGTCATTGTTGAAATGCAAAGTAAATTATGCAAAACTCAAGCTATGGCCGGGATAACATTGAAGGCGGGAATGTAAAATGGCGCGTCGCACAAAAGGAGCGTGACGCCGCTCAGTTAGGATGTTCGCTGGTGTCTGGTCGGCTCGATGGCCGGTCAGACGGATGAGAGACTGCGGCAACTGCTGCTCTGTGAAGTCATTCTCCTCGGAGAAGCCTCTTTGAACATTTGATGCGCCATGAAACAAAGACAAACGGCAGAGGCGTTGATCTCAAGAGGATAACCTCGCATGCACACACGCACACTTAAAGCGCGCACTGTGGTCAGAGTTTCCCCGCCTGCGTTGCTCCCCTCGTGTGCGAGATTGTAATCTTAATGGAGCGGCCTGACTAAATGACTGATTACGAACACAAATGCACAGACAGGCTGTGGTCAGTCAGGGGAGACAACGCGTTGGGTGTTTGCGATGTGTGTTTTTTAAATTAAAGAACGGTCCCGGCGGAGGGGCCCGCGTGTGGTGCAGTGGATCACAGAGCTGATTTTTGTGCGGCTGGCGTCGGCTCAATTCACACTCGATGTCATCTGGATGTTTTCAGTGGACTGCATAATAAATGGTTTTTGATTTTTAGTGACTTTGTTTCGCTCCTTGACAGTAAATGTATGGATTTATTTGTGGGTGGGACCAAGTCATAAGGTTTAATTATGACAATTAGTTTAATTAACAGGTGTTTCACTGCCACATATTCACACTAGTATGTTTTGCATGCATTATGCATTAGAGTCAAGAAGTGTCATTTTAAATGATGAAAGACAATTTTCCATCAGTGCCACATAGGACCATACATCTCCTAACCAGATGTATGACAAAAACGCCATTTTAAATGTGGACAAAATATATGTTTTAAATACACCGGTACACATTTCATTTTTTACAATACAGGTCTGAAGCAAGTAAAAACCAAAAAAACAGTAACGTATTGTGATTTTTTTAAGGGCTCTCTTGAATAAACATTTCCATTCAAGGATGGCACAAAACTGCTGAACAGCAAACCAATTATTTTGCACATTTTTTTTCCACAGAAATCAACCCAATCTACATTTCAATATTCTTGAGATACCATGTAAATATTAGGCCTACTCGCGTTGAAGTCGTGCCTGCCATCTAGTTGTGAATGGTGATATTACAACTTAAAACTACAGTCAAGCTCGGCATACTGACGATTGGGCATCTGCAGATTTAGAGTTTGCTGAGTCTTTTTTTCCAATATTTTTTCCTGGTTTTACGGATTTTTTTTTCTCCCTTTTCCCCCTGTTCTTTGTTGAAAACGTATATTGAATATTTATAAGTGACTTTGTGAAGAATTTTGTGGGTTTGAAAAAATATATATTGGTGTAACGTTTGTGGCCGCGAGTTGCCCATCCCTGTTCTAGTTAGTGCAAAAGATAACTATGTAAATAATAAACAAAAATATTGAGGTATTGCAAGTTGCAGAGGTACGACACGGTGCGAACATTCAAATGAATACGATTACAAAATAAAATGTAAATATTGCACAATGTGGTTGGCATATAATGATGTCATTTGTCCAGGAGTCTGATGGTAGAATCTGTTTTTGTCTGTCCAAATAATTTCAATGTAATTATCTCAGCAAATACTGTAGTTGTAGTGCGACTGTATATTTCTTCCAACAGCAGAATGGAAGTACTGCATAGGAAGTTGAAGTGCAGCGCTTAAGTAAACGTGTGGCGCAGTCCTACTAGTGGCTCTCAGCCAGTGTCAGCTGGGATCGACTACAGCCCCCTGCGGTGATCTCATGAATAAGTGGGGTAGATAATGACTATATGTGTGTAATTCCCTCGGAGGGATGCTCAGCATTATAGACCTTGTGGATGGATGTAAAACAAAAATGAGAGACATCTGCCATCCTCGTATCATTATGTCCTTGTATGCAGTCAGAGGGTATTTCCGGCCACAGTCTGATTCTTGGATGTAGTGTTTAAAAGGGAAGTCAACTTTTTTTTTTTTGACAATGATATGTTCTATGCAGCCCCACTTGTCTAAATATGGTATTCTGGTTAATATTACGCAATATGAGTTAAGCAGCTAATCCATCCGTTTTTTATCCATTTCGGGCCGGCCATTTTGCCACTTGCTGTTGACTGAAAATGACATCAATGTTGCTCAGGTTTCCGGTAACAACCAATCACAGCACAGCTTCAGGAACCAGGTAAGTTGTGATTGGTCGTTGTTTGAGCCCTGAGCAACTGTGATGTCATCTTCCGTGGACAGCAAGTGGCAAAATGGTCGCCCCTGAGATGGATAAAAAAAAAAAAAAGCAAAAAAAAAAGCAAAAAAAAAACCTGGATTTTGCTTTATAACTCATATTCTACAAATGTAATATTAACCAGAATGTCATGTTTTGACTAGTGAGGTCTCATATATTATTGTTGACTTCCTGTTTAATTGCTCGCCATACATAATTGCCTTACAAGTCAACACCCATTCGTTGTATGTGGTTTGTCAGTGGACCGCACACTGCCGCTATAATTAAGGAAGGAAACCTCGTCATGCTGATGATTCTTGCGCTGTTGTTTCGATTCTCTCATGTTTCCTCTTCACCTCCCTGCAGCTCCAGGAGTACTACAAGAAACAGCAGGAGCAGTTGCATCTGCAGCTCCTGACTCAGCAGCAGCAGCAGCAGCAGCAGCAACAACAGCAGCAGCAGCAACAGCAGCAGCAACAGGTCGGAAAGCAAGCAGCAAAAGAGGTGAACATAAAGTGAACACTCATTACGTTCAAGTACACTTTGAGATATTTAAGTGCCCTTAAATGCATCAAAAAGTGGTTGACATGAGAGCTTGCAGAAGGAGAAAAATTCCATCAAGTGTCCGATGTATTGAATGTGCGGTAAGCTACATATGTTGGCCGTCCTCTTCTTCTTTCCTCTTCTTCCTTTGTGGTTTGCGGTCAGCTCATCTCCAGACAAGCATTAGCGAGCGCGCGCTGTCATTCTCTCCACGCGCCCGCCGTGCGGAGGCAGCGTGGGCGTGCGGTGCCAAGCCATCCGCTACCTTGCCAAAGCCCTCATTTACATGCCTTCAACTGTGGGCCTGAGGTGAAATCTCCACGTAGGAGGGGTCTTCCTCTCTTTTAATTGTCAATTAACCCCGCCGAGCGCTGGAGGCCTCGGACGCGTTCTCGCTCGCTCTCTCGTGCGTAAATACAAACGCGCCGCTTTAACCACAGCTGCAAATCACTTCCGAGGATCATGTCAAGGCCCAATCAAAAAAGGATTCCGCTCCATGGGACAAGATTGTCGTAACCTGTGTTGGACTGATTGTCCTTATGTGCTGTTTGTCTATTTTTGCAGGTTTAATACTTTGCAAAAAAAATTGAGAATATGCCACACATTCTTGAGAGACAAATGATACATTCATGCAAAATTCCAGAGCCTGAACTTTTTGCTCTTCTTGTGATACTATTCCATACACCACATACCAGAAAAGCACCAAAGAGGAAAAATGTCATCAGGATCATAGAACCAAAGATGAAGCTTATTCAAAAATTCATGCTTGTTCTGGCTGCTCAGTATAATAAGCTAAGTTGGCAATAAGTCGCTAATGATAATAACAGAAGAGTAACAGAATGCACATCGGAAAGTATTCACCAACCAAGCTGTAATCTTCCCTCCGTGTTGTCATATTTCATTGAAGTTATGGTTTTATTTCTAGCTGTGGTTAACTTCTTTTAAAATTCATGACATCTTCCAAAAATTTCTCCACTTCCCCATACAAGTAGAGAACACATTTTTACTCTTCGCTGGTTTTACTATTAACGGTCGTGATTTATACTTTTAATTTAAAATTGTCCCTGCACTTTAAATAATGTGAATAAAAACCCACTTCAAATCCATATGTTGATCAGGGTTCTAGTTAAGGTAAGCCGTTTTTAACAAAAAAAAAAAAAAAAACAGAAAAAAACTCTTTAAAAAATAGGAAGAAAACATAGCAAGGTACCACAATAGAGGAAGTAACAAATGAAAAGAATGCACTAGAGTGAAGGAGAGCTGGGCAATAAATCAAATTAATTCGATCAATCGTCATTTTAAAAATCTAATCGAAAATTTGCTGAATCGTGAAATTGCATTTTTGTCTTCTGGATTTTTAAAAGCTGTTGTTTTTATGTTTTGTTACAAGTGGCAAAATGCTAGATGGGTTGTTTACAAGACATGTTTACAATAGCTATCAATTACACGCATTTAAGTGCAAAATATGAATTTTATGTTTATGTTAACACTGATTTAGAATTAATTCTAATTTTTTATAATTTTTTATAAATTATAAATGTATAAATGTATTAAATTAAATTAATTTACAATATAATATTATTTATAATATAAATTTATAATATAAATAAATTGTAATATAATTTATAATAATTATATAAGAAAATATAAATATAAATAATAATAATAGTAATAATAATAATATTTGTTTAAAAAAATAATAATAATAATAATATAATTTATCAATTAAAATACATTATTTTTATCTGAACTTTGCACAGGAATATTTGAATAAATTAAACCTTTAAATACATGTTTGTTGGATTTATTAGATTAAAATTGATAAAAAAAAAAAAAATGTCATTGTCCTGAATGACAGATTTAATTTTTTAGCTATCAGCCCTAGAGTGACGCCACAATAATAGAACCGCAGGTTTTTGGGCTAAAAAAAAAAACCACACATCTGCAAAGAGCCCAGATTCGAACCCTGAATCTCCAAACAATAAAGCAGCATGCAAACCACAAGGTCACCATGCTGCCCCCGAACTTGCTCATTCAACTCACAAGCAGCTAAGAACCTTTCTGACAAAACCACAAAGAGACACGTCCTACATTTCGTCTCATCTCCCAGAGGGCCGGAACCGGCACACCTCACCTCCCCAGCAAACCCCTTCGCCAACAGCAGCCGACCACGTCGAGCGTGACCAAAGCAAAGCAGTTGTGGTCGCCTGCCATGTTTGAGAGGGGTCTGGATTGCTTCCTCCATCCCCACCCCTCCTCCCTGCTGCTGTCCCACTTTTCAGCTTTTTGTTGTCCTGTAACAAGTTGACAAGTGCAATCACTGGTCATACAAGTACACATAGACGCACGATGAGTGGTGGGTCACTGCACAAACGCATACACTCGGGGGAATATGGCTCCCAGCTGAGCTGTATGCACTTTATGTTGTGGTCGTTGTTGCAGGTGACAACAGAACTTGTTATAATATCGAGCTGTGGTGTGTTTATATCGGTTGTGAGGTTGGTGACTATGAAGCAATCAGTGGTATATAATAGCACTCGTTTTCAGTTTGTGGCATACATGTGGAAAAGGAATTTTTACAGGCTAACAAGAAGACAGTAGGAGGCAGAGAAGTGTGAGCAGAGGCAGGGTAAAACCTTTAATCACTGCTGAGAGTTTTGTGCTCAAGTCGCTTTGACTTCTTGACCTTTTCCCCATTTTCTGCTCTCCTTTTTGTGCGCGGAAGTGGTTGGTTCCAAGACGATGAAAGTGTCAGTGTATTTTTTGTGTGCGCGCACATTTGGGACTGGTCAGGAGTCAGCTTAATGAAGTGACTCTGAGCATCGCAAGAGATGTGTGCATGTGCGTGTCTGTCGGTGACTGTCCATTTCGTGCATGCGTGTGTGTATGTGTGCGCATCTGTGTGACTGGCAGGCTCAGACAGTGTGTGATGTGCTCATAAATCACATTGACAGCCTGTTACAGCGCTAGCTTTGGCCACTCAGCCACAGCTAATGTAAACAGAACACAGACATGCACACGCACACACACAAACGCACGCACGCAATGTGCGCTTTAAAGAAGGACATATCTCAAGAGAGAGTGAGGGACAGAGGGGGGCAGAGGAGCAAATGAAATGGACAGACGGGAAAGAAAAAAGAGGGACAGTAGGACTGGAAAGAAAAGAAAAGCGCGGAAGAAGTTTGCTTATGGAAAAAACAAATGCCGCAAATATAAGAACTAAATGTGACTCTATGTCCAAATTATTACAAAACAACAAACGTACAATATAATTCAACAGTATAACACAGTAAGAGTTTTATTTTTATTTATTTTTTTTTGGGGGGGGGGGGGGGTGAATGGGGGAGGGGCTTATCTTAATTGTATGTATTTTTTTTTATGATTAACTCTGTCATGCAGGGTTGCAAAGGGGCGTAAAATTGTCAAGTGAATTTCTGGAAACTTTCCAGAAACTTTCCATGGGAAGTTTAGTGAGTGAATTTTGGAACTATTCCAAGTTAGACACATCATGATGCAGTATGCCGGGGGTGTGGTCCAAATTACATTTGCCATAAGTGACACATCGGGATTCACAGTGCAGGGTACAATTTCAACAAAATCTGATCATTTCTATCTATCTATCTATCTATCTATCTATCTATCTATCTATCTATCTATCTATCTATCTATCTATCTATCTATCGAGAGAGAGAGAGAGAGAGAGAGAGAGAGAGAGAGAGAGAGAGAGAGAGAGAGATAGTTACTGTACCTAGCTAGCTAGCTAGCTATGCCCAAAACGTACACACAATTCAAATGAAGGCAGTCCAATGACTCTTATGGTGGCAATATAGTACCAAATATTATTTATTTTTAATAAATAAATAAAAACAGGAACCTGTCATGATTTCTTACAAAACTTTACAACCGAAATTCATTTTTGACTTGAGTGGGCACTTGTTGCTAGCCAGAGTTTATGGGGCTCGTCTGTCTGTCTGTCTGTCTGCCTGTCTGTCTATCTATCTATCTATCTATCTATCTATCTATCTATCTATCTATCTATCTATCTATCTATCTAGCTCGCTCGCTGTGCCCAAAATGTACACAAAATTCTAACTAAACCTACTTACCTACTTACCCATAGTTTAAACTATAAAGCAAAAGAAAGAAAACTCCACCCATGGCCTGTTTGTTTACTTGTTCCAGAGTTAAACCACACTTTGCGCCGTATCCTTCCACTGGGCATGAAGATAGGCCCAAAGAGTTTTTGCACATTGCTGAACTCATTGCTGTACTACTTAACTAAACTAAACTAAACTTATGCATAGCCTATTCTAAGCAGACTAACATTTTACCCCGGTAGTTGTGAAATGATCAAGTAGTGAATCCCATTGAGCCCACAGAATGTTTCCTGTTGTCCTTCCACTTACAGTACCTAGTGCAGCCCTTCACATACAGTCAACGCTGCCAGCACACATTCTGTCCCCATGCAGGCTCCAGTCTGAAAGGAAGTGACCTAGCTGCCCTTCCTGTGAGTTGGTCTCTGTTCAAAGGGTTCCATGCTGCCAACTCACGCTCTCAATACACACAATAAGCAGGTCCTCAAGTCGTATTTATTTTATTTTTTTTCTCCCCGCAAGTTATCTGTGAGAGATAAAGCTCATCTCTCTGGGGTTGACCTGCAGGGACTTCAAACAGCTCAGCACAGTCCCGGCTCAAGTCTAGCCTGGGAGAGCAGGAAAAAGGACATTTATCACACACACGCACACACGCGACACGTGACCTTTCTTCTCTTCATCATTACGGCCATTTGATGACAGTAAAATCACATTTTACTGTGATTCTTATGGTCCAAATGTGTGGCTTTGCTCTTAGATTTATTGGCTGTGAATAAAGTCATAAATGGTGGGAAACAAATCACGGCCAATTTATTGCACGTGTGACATTTAGCTCCAAATTTAAATGCAGAAATAAGTGTGGAAGATGCAGAGAAAATTCTTTAAAGGCATGATTACCACAAAAAAAAAGAAAAAAGAAAAGAAAAAGGGAAGTACGATCTCAAGATTGTAGAAAAATGAAATGACAGATATAATCTGTCTTGGCATAATATTCCTTTCCTTAAATTGTGTCCAAAAAGTTAAGGAGTTGCATATTACTACAGAATCGCAGCAAAACCCGACTGACAAGTTATTCCATTTTTTTTTCCTTTCCCCTGGCGTGCAGCAGCTCGGCAGCAAGCAGCTGGCCTTCCAGCAGCAGCTGATCCAGATGCAGCAGCTTCAGCAGCAGCACATCCTCAACCTCCAGAGGCAAGGCCTGGTTCCCCTGCAGCCCACCGCCGCCATGCAGTCCCTCCAGCAAGGTATGCGCACTTGAAGCGCACATTTCTTATACGCGCGCAAGGTCACGACTGCCACATGTGAAGCCTGTTAAGTTCATCAAGGCTGCCAAAGACAAACGAAAAGCCCTATTGGTGGGTTTGTGGAAAGTACTCATTGGCGTAATAGGTCAAATGTGCCACTAATTCCCACCTTGGATGTGTGTGCATTCAAATTAGAAGCATATCCTATTTTTATACTCTACCACAGTCCCCCCAGTTTGTCTGCTGGGTTGATAAAAGTTGACTGCTCTGCCCACACTGACCATGTGTGTGTAACAAACATTCATTCTCACAGTAAATTTTGTAAAGTACATTTTATTCTAAAAAGAGTCTACTTGGTCCCACGAGTCAAATTTACACTTGGAAAAGAGTAAAATACATTTTACTCAAAGTATTTTTACTATGTACTGTATTGTACTGTGTACTGTGGCCTATCCCATATAAAAAAAAATAGTAAAGTTTTTTTGTTTTTTGTTTTTTGTTTTTTTTTTACTCAGAAATTTTAATTAAATTTTAGAAGTAGATTTTGTGAGTATATTTTGTTAAATGTTACTCAAGGGTTGAGGCACAAACTGATGATCTTCAGCTTGGGAGATGGCCACTCTACCACCTGAGCTATGCCACTCCTGCTGTTTGCTACTATCTAAAAGGAGACCAAAAACATTCTCTTGTACACTGAATAAAATATACTCTCTTCCAAGTGTAAATTTTACTCTGTTTAGAGTGTGAGTGGTTGTTCGTCTCTATGTGCCCTGCGATTGGCTGGCAACCAGTTCAGGGCGTACCTACTGCCTGAAGCCGGCTGGGATAGGCTCCAGCACCCCCGCGACCCTTGTAAGGAGTAAACAGTTAAGAAGATGGATGGATGGATGGATGGATGGATGTCATTAAAAAAAAATAATAGTATTAGTTAGAAGCAGATGTTAAAACCAACCGGAACTTGTTTGTCTATTTGAGTTGGATCAAGTAGACTTTCTTTAGAGTAAAATCTACTCGAGAAAAAGGAAGGTTCAGAAATGAAAACTTTTTAACTTTTCCCTTAATTTACAAATGATTTTTATACTCACCTTTTCATCTGTGAGGTAGAAATTAAATTCTTCCGTGAAGGGAAAAAAAAAAAACTTCTTATATTGGATTGACAGTTTAAAGAAACAATTCTGGACTTTGGTATCTCTCCCTCCGTATGCAAGTGGAATTTCCCTGCAGTGTGAAAGAGCCGGCCCATTGTGACGGCTCAGCCAGGCGTGAACCGGAGCATTCCTCGGACCAGCCATGCCACACAAACACACACACACATAGAAACACTTGTGCACAAATGCGCATAATTAAACACTGACACACAACAACACACAAATGAACACACTAGTGGACTGCTTCAAAAGATGGTAAGCGGTGAGGGGGGGTTTGACGAGGGCACCCCCGAGAGCTGTAAGAAGACAGAGAAGCTGCTCAGATGGCTCATCAGTGTAAATGTATAACAAATACGCTGACCACATTGTGGTTACGCCAGATAGGTCCTCAGCATCGACACATCGCTTTATATAGAATATATGACTGTAAAACACTGACTTGGTTTAAAGCATTTTGGAAAAGTTACACTAGTAAATGGGGATTCAATGGAAAGGTGCAAATTGCTAATTGTTCTTTCATGGGATTTGAAGAAAAGTATGGCCATATCTTAAAAGCATTTTTGTACCACACATTGTGCATCTCAGTTTCCGTCATACAGCACAAAGTAGGCTGAGGCCACACTACAAAAGAATTGAGCTGAACGACTACATTCAGCCAATTATTGGCATTATAAATGTAGAAGCGGGGACATAATAATAATAATAATAATAATAATAATAACAAAAACAACAACAACAACGCTAACGCTCCAGGACATTCCCCTGAAAATTTGAGAAAATTTCCCCAGAAATTTGAGATTTGATTAAAATGATTAAAATGAAAATTTGAGAAAGGCTGGTATCGGTGCTGATACTATTTTAAGGTATCGGTACTTGTGACCATGATTGACACTAGTATCCGTCGCCCTCTTATGGCTGTATTATGATCAGGAACTACATATTTGAAATTAGAAGAACAGAAAATTGACAGTAATTTAATGCATTTTAAAGGAAAAAAAATGCTAAATTGTGATATAAAGGTCTTTCTTTAAAAATATCTGCTATTGCTTTTTTGGGGAGAAAATTTATGTATCAAAAGTATTAAGGGGTATCGGGACTTGGTATTGGCGTCTACTCAAGACTACTCGCTGGTATTGTTCTGAAAAAAAAAAAAAGTGGTCTCCCCTATTGAACATTTTTTGTTGATGACAAACCGTTGATCCACACTTGAGCACATTTATCAGTAAGATAGTAAAAAAAGGAGTAGAAATGTGAACCTTTATACATGTTGAATTTCAGTGTACGCTCCAAAATTCCCCAAAATTTCATAAAAAAAAAAAAAAAAAAAAAAGTCTGGAACCCCCCCACCAAAGGGACAATGTTCATCCTATTCATAAAACATTCTACTTACAAATAAATGTAAAACATTTTAAGACAAGATGATATTGTGTATTATTTCTGCCATATTTGACTTATTGTGTGGAAATATGGGGAAATACACTCAATCTGTCTTTAAGCTACAAAAAAAAGAGCCATACGAGTTATTTATCACTCACATTACATTGAACCAACAAATCCGTTATTCATTAAATATTCTCAAATTTTATGACCTAGTCGAACTTAAAAGAGCACAAATAATGTATAAAGTATACAATAACCACAATTTCCACAGTATTCAGAAGTTGTTTGAAATCATAGAGGGCTGAATTGTGATTAGATTAATTGTATATGTAGGGCTTTCTTTTATCTTTTACTTTTTTTGCGTAAGCGTTTATAACTTACACTAATAGTTGTAAAGTGTATGTTTTGTTCATTTCCATTCTTTTTTCCCTTCATTTGCTTGTTTGTTTTTCTACTTTAATTATATATTATTAAATATACACTTAAAGTACATTATCATGATATAAGTTAACGTGTTCTTGTACTTCTTCCTACTCCCTTTGAACATATGAATTTTAATAATTATTAATTATTAATAATAATTATTTTCCTTTTTTGGCTTTTATTTTCTTTCCTTCACTTTTATTTTATAGTTTGTATTGCATGTTCGATGTTCAATAAACCAAGCCAAACCAAAAAAAGAAATATCATCTAATTTTCAAATTGAAAAAAAAAAAAAAAAAGTCTTTTTTTAGGTAAAATTAAATAAAAAAAATCAATACAACAACTAAAACTAAATACAAAATGAATGTTAAATAAGTGGCTTTCATTTGGACAGTAACAATATGAAGTTTGAATTGTGGTGTGCCGGCTCCTAATGGAAGGCAGATGTATTCTCATCTCATCTCATCTCATCTCATTCTAATTTATTTCTCCAAACGTGTTTAGCGCTCAGCTGCAAATGTGTTAACTTGCCATTCACTCATCACTTGCCCACTTGAAGTGTTTTCTATTTTCATGAAGTGGTCGGCCCAGCCCGATAAGTTAAACAGGAGGAAACGCTCTGCATTTTTTTACAGCGAGGGTGTATCCATAGATCGATCGGGTTTCTTGGCTAATAAGTGCACACATGGAGAACTCTATACCAACAAGAGGCCTCATTCCTCCACAGTGAGAACTTTTGTTTTGGCGGGACCGCTGGAGAATGCAGTCAAAGCAGACATAATATTTGTATTGCTGCAAGGTCGCCGGGTGTGTATGCGCCGACACGTCTGTCTGCGTGCAGGCAAAAGTATGCTGAGCTACATTGGAGTGCACCGCGGCATTTTAAGCATCTCGCTTTGCTTTGAAATTGGAGCAGAAATAACAAAGCTGCGCTCAAAGTGCACCCTGACCCGCTTGAGACAAATAAGTGCCAGTGACAGCCGCCGCGGTGCTGCTGGACTGACGGAATTGCCATTAATGTTTGGAATGCACGTATGAGTTAGCTTCAGCTGGTGCTTCAATCTCAGAGTTGCAGTTGGATTGTGATTTGAATTAGTAGAAATTTGAAATTCTCATCAATAGGTGGGTTGCAATCACGTGATTCCGGCAGCGCGTGAAATTCAACTTGGGGTCAGGAAGTAGGGAACACCCATTGAAAATGATGGAAAGCGATTATATGCAAAAGCGTTGGGTTAGCTGGGACATAGCTGACAGGCTTTAAAAATAGTAAAGAGTGTTGGATATGATCCTTACATTCTGAGGACAAAGGATTTTCCCGAACTCGTGTCGGATTTACCTGGTGTGGAGGCAGTCATACTACACCACTAGCCAAATGAAGGCGTATAAAAGCACTGGCTAGCACAAGGTAGCTAGCTAACTGGTACCTTACCTGCTATTTTCTACGTGATGCTAGGTTAACCATTCTCAGAGGTCTAACGTATGTTGTGGCCTCATGGAAGAAGGAGCTCAATTTAAGAACCACTTGTTGTGGTAGCTAACATAGCTAGCATTGCTAAAAACAAAGACACAGCCACCTAGCATGGACACACAGTTGTAGAATAAACTCCACATAGTGTTATCAAGGTTAGCTATGTTTCCAGTAATATGACACCGACCTGTTGAGTTTTATTCAGCTATGGAAGTAGTTTCATTACTGTAGCCTTACCTTTCACAAAGTGATCACTGCATATATAAGTGTTGTACGACTTTGCTCCTCCGGATTTCAGAAAAAGGTTTTTTACTCATTTGCTCCTAATAACGTGTAAATACGTTTGTGTGTGTGTGTGTTTTAAGTGTCCCAAAGACGTATTTATACGTTTTTTTGTTTTTTTTTTATGCTAGAGCATACAGAAGGCTTTGATGCAACCTCTCAACTGCAAAGAACGGTTGCAGAAATGGTAGTTATTACACAAATGGCCATCAGGTGGCAGCAGAGCAAAGGAGATCAACCAGGGCCATGTAGAAAAAAAGCTCAATTACTTACAATTTTAAATAGATTTGTGAAAACTGATGAAACTTCTGATGAAAAGCTCTCTTCTAATGCTAATTGCTGCAAAACGGAAACAGATAGAAACATGCTTTTTTTTCATGATGAAAGAAGAGACTTTAATCTTTCTTTTGATAGGTTCCATGTTTTTATAGCAATAGAACACAATATTCTGTGGGCCTTGCAAAATCAGTCAAAATCCTGTAAAACAGCTGGGAGCGAACGGGATTGCTTCTGTGAAAATGGCTGGGAGTGAATGAGTTAATTCAGGTCCTTTTATGGGTTACTGCTTTCACGAAAGTAGGTGTTATTTTTTTTCTCACTTGCACCGATAAACAACACAAAACTTCAGCATTTTCTCAGCTTTTTCTTATGGGGGAGTTACTTCCTGTCCCCCATCTGCGGTTGGGCACTTGTCGTGACATCACATGAAACCACCTATATTATATGAACCACCTTTTCGTCCGAATTAGGCCTTTTAAACACCCCCATCGTGATCATCTTTCCCGCGTTCACTTGTTGGTGAGCTGACCGTGTCTCTGTTGCGCAGCGATGTGTCCGTCGGACCTCCAGCAGCTGTGGAAGGAGGTGTCGGGGGTGCCGAGCAGCGACGAGGCCTTGAAACAAGCCGAGGGCCTGGACTTGAGTACCAACAGCTCTAATTCTACCTCAGCCTTCCCCAAAGCGGCCAGCGCCCACATGCCACTGCACAGCCTGCCCAATGGACAGAGCCACACCCCAAAGAGAGACAGGTACACCGAAAGTTAGCTGCATGCTAACCGGCCACAACATTACGTACACCTGCATCTAATAAGATCAAATGCGGCAGTTGTTGATAAAATAAAATACATGAATTAAAAAATTGATTGCATAACAACAACATTTTAGTGGAACTTAAACCAGGGGTGTCCAAACAATGGCCTGGGGGGCCATTTGTGGCCGGCTGTCTAATCTTAAGTGGCCCCCACAGCATATGCTTTAAAAAAAAAAAAAAAAAAAAAAAAAAGTATTGTATTTTAGTTTCAGTCAGTAACTAAAGTGTAAGTAAATTAAACTAGTACAATTCTCAAATCACTGACCTTCCTGCTTCTGTAGATCTGTACACAAATCCAGAAGAAAAATACATTTAATTAGGGGTGGGCGAGTGGTACTATTATAAATTTGAAGAATAGAACATTGCAATTGATTTCATGCAATTTTAAGGGGAAAAAATGCTCTATTGAAATGTAATTGTATAGGGCTTTTTTTTTTTAATTATCTGTCGTTTTTTGGTGGAAAAAAATTTATGAAATGATTTGATGAAAAAAAAAAATGGTCCCAAATCTCTACATTTAATATGAACCCTGAAAGCTCATTGACGAAGATGGACACAAAGGACATTTTTTGCTGAAACGTGAAGATGAAGTGACAGTACTTTCCTTTTTATTTTATTTCAGTAATGAAAATGAGATTTCAATTTTGCTTTTAGTTAGTTCATTAGTTTTTGTTAACGACAGCAACCTTGACATGCGTATTACATGTTGAGCTTTACGCTGTTCACTTCACAACATCTTGATTATTGCGGTTGCATTTCTCGTGAAGCCGTCCAAAATTAGATCAGCCTTGTGCTCCAAATGTCGTGGCTGGTCAGTGTTAGCGTCCTTCCACTGTGTGACCTGTCGTCTTTCTCATTCACCCACTTCCTATATTTCAATTTCCTGCCTTCCTTTTCACTTTTTAGCCATTCTTGGCTTGCCACACTTTTGTGTGCACCAATGTGTTGTCATTTGGTAGCGAGTATGGGTTGAGTTATGTATGTTCTGCCAGTATGCTGTCAAACACATGCTAATATGATATATAGGGGAGGATGAACGGAAGGAAGAAAAGAGGCGGTATGGTTTAAAGATTGAGATTGATAGATCGAATTCTGCCGTCATTGTGTCGAATGAAGGCATATTAGCACACTACACAGACTGCATTCTATGGAGGTGATGTGGCCCCATGGCTGTACTAGCTGCTCATGGGCTTGTCTCCATTTTTAAGAGCCAGACTGTTTGAGTGGATATCCTCCTTCACCAAGGCAGACAGTGGCGATGACCACGCCCCCCCATACTCCAAAGGCAGCCAACCCCCCAGCAGCCAGTGAGTAGCATGCACACTCACACGCACGCATCACTAGGGGTGGCAACCTCTGGATAACCCACGATACGATACGATAAGCGATATGAGGTTAACGATTATCTCACGATATGACGATACCACAATTATCGATATATTGGTCAGGTAATAAATCCACGATAATCTACGATCAAACTACTCAAGAAAAAAATTGATGTTTTGTTTTGTTTTTTTCAATGAAAATGTAGTTTCTCTTTGTACCATGCCTGAAACATATATTAAAACTGGTGTCTTCTTCACAGTGACTACTTGAGTATATATTTTCTTAAACAAATACAAATGTCTAAACATAAAATATGTTTTAAAATGTTAAAATTGAAGATATAATACACATTTTTAATAGAATCATATCTTACACAAATAAAAGTAAGCTCATGAGTCTTCTTCGCCTGAAGACTTCCGCACATTTCCCCCGCCACTCTTATGACGCGTTCCCCCTAGGGGCCCACCAAGTAATTGCTCAATAAGTAATGGACATTGGAGCTGTTATAGTGGCTATATATTAACTAAAAATATCACAATACTTGCGTAGGCGTATCGATAATCTATCGGAAGTATCACGATTTATTGTGATATCGATATATCGTCACTCAGGATGTAACGATATCCAAACATCACAATATGATATTATCACAATATGAAGGTCACGATACGATAATTGTCATGATATTGATATTTTAAAAAGACCACAATATTTAAAAAAAAATAAAATAAAAAAAGAGCTCATACTAAAAAAACAACAAATTGTGCTTTTGTACATAACAGCAATGCATATAAACCACCTAAAATATCTCATAACAATAGTGAGGCACTTACTTGCTAATGCAAGCACACATTGATCGCTTCACAAGCAAGTTAGGATCCCCTTCATCTGACAATTAGCATAGATTTTAAACATAGGATAAAATATATTAAATTGCACTAATAAAATAGCCACTGGAGGGTGCTAGAACTGCACAAATTGAAATCAACCTGACTTTTTTTTTTTTTTAACAGAAGTGTTTCTTTTAAATATTGTGAACATGACGACAATGATATTCTTCTTTTAAATATTGTGAACATGACGACAATGATATTGTGGCAGTTTTAATATCACAATATCACGATATTGCCCTTATCGTTACATCCCTAATCGTCACACTCCTAACGCACACACGGCCCCCGCCTAGGAAGTCACTTCGAATGGTGGTCCAAGCTGAGTGCATCCAAACAGTGAGTGCAGTTAGCCTGCTAAGCTAATGCATGGCTGATGTGGAGGAAAATGTGGTTGCCAGCAGTTTGTCACGGCTGCTGTCTGAGCAGCTTCTGAGTTGACTCAAGCACAGCCAACACACACTCATACGCTGCCCCAACCTCTGCATGCACGTTAGATCAGGAAGAGGCGAAAAAAGGGAGCGAGAGCGAGACGTGTTTCCATCTGCAAAACAAATGGTTTGTGTTAGACGACCTTATGATGTTCATTTGGTAGGATCCTCAATCCGCACACACAATCAGAGAAAGTTTCGGTCTACATCTGCTACTGGGCCCGCCACACACCCGTATACATTCACATTCTACTCACATATATATAATGTTTGTTTTACCGAGAGCACAAGCCAAGCTGGCCCAGTTGCGCACAGTTAAGCTCACTAGAATAACCATCGAGTTGGGCTCGGCGTCAAAGACCTGAAACGCAAGAGCCGACAGCGAGAAAGAACACACACGTGCGCCGCGTGCGCGCCAAGGACAAAAAAGAGTAGAAGTCCAAAATGTGCTTCTGAGGTTGCTGGAGTGATCCCCATTATTTGCCTGGCTTCTGCAACTGACCCCACTCTGCTCTATCATCCTCCGGCTGCACTTGGCTCGGCGCGCGGCGCGAGCTAACCGCGCTCAGATGGCTGCCTCGGCGCTACTGCTGCAAACGGTTATTCATTTGTGTGGTCGATTGACACTTTGCCGCGCGCGTTCCTTGCTTTGATTGACCGCATATTGTGTCTCTCCTCGCAGTCACGAGGAGCACGCCGGTTCCCATCCTCTCTATGGCCATGGAGAGTGTAAGTGGCCTGGCTGTGAAGCACTGTGTGAGGACATGGGGAAGTTCATCAAGTAAGTGCTTTCAATCTACTTGTTCACCCATATTCTGCTGTGTTGGTGTTGATTTAAGCTTCAGACATTGATGTCTCCTTCCAAGCGTTCTTGGTTGTTATCCTCAAATTTGGCAGTCATTCACTTCTTTTCTCATTAACCACAAACTTTGTTTAAGACCACATCAAAACTGTCTTCAATTCCATCTTGAATTGTAACACATTTAAAGGGGCTCAGGGACCCAATTTCATCCATGTATTAAAAGAAACATGACATCTTATTTGATTGAGATCACTTGTAGGAAGATGAAGTAAAACCCAAGTGTAATGTCGAATGTCAGTCACACATGCCACTGATGTATTTGATGAGTACTTCTCCAAGTTGTCGGTTGCCATTGGTTGCATCACGTTCAGTGAGCGTCTGACACATCTATACATGTGTATACGTTAGTTAGGTTTCCATCCAAATGTTTTGAAATTTTGAAGCGAAATTTTCTGAAAATGCGCAAAACGGACGTGCGACCTTTGCCCGTTTCCATCCGTTCTTCTTTTGCGAATATGCGCGGCGAGATGACGTCGTAGTGAGGGATACATAATTCACCCACGGAACGTTGGGACGATGGGGAGTTTTGGGTGGGAAATAGTTTGTCTTGTTGGTTTCCCTCACGCATTTAAGTGTGTCATTACATTCAGAGCTTGTGTCAACAAAGCCATCTAAAATTGCATTCATGTTTTTTTCTTTAATTAATTTTAAAAAGAATCATGTTTCTTCATCTCCCCAAACATATCTTACTTTATCATCCGCCATTTATTGTAACTACAAACGTATGCGTGACGTACTATCGGTCAAAACGTGCAATTCCCACATTTGTTATTGTCATTTTTATTCGCCACACTTTTTTTGCCGCGCAACAACTCCCACATAATACTTCCAATTTACATTGTTCAAATTTCAACTAGCTTCCAAAATTCACGCTTCCTGGGGTATATACCGTCTGATTCTATATTACTTACAGTATTTGCACAATTTTACATTTAATATCAACTTTTCCCCATTCATTTTCAATGGGACAGTCATTGATCTTTTCTAAATATCATTTTCCATGCCCACTTCCATATGTATAACTTATCATTACCAGGTGTCTGATACTGCTCGGTGGAACAGTTGGTCAAGCACATTGTCCAGTAACCAGGAGGTTATAATTTCACAATTTATCTCTCAATTTGTTTTCAGCATTCCCACGCAATTGCTCCATTGACAAAATGCATACAAACTTTTTTTGCGAATTTTGGGCCTTTTTTTTTTTTTTTCTGGCGTTTCCATTCAGTTTCTTTTTTGCAATTCTTGAAAATTTTAATAAAAATAGAAAACTATTGACACCTTTAACCAATGACTCTAACACTTTACTGGCAGTTAATGACATAGGGAAAAAAAATCTTAGCATGGAAGCTTACCACTCAACAAAATCATAATTAGCGCAAGTTGTTTGATTTCATCAGTGTTGTGTCCCAGTCCTTCCTGTGCACATCTTCGTCGGTTGTTATTAACCAGTATGAAGTCAATTGAGGATGCCGAGTCTGGCCTTGACACGCTTTACTTCCTCACACACATACACACTCACACAGCGGACTTCCCGTAGCACTGCGGCTGCTGACGACGGCTTCACGAGCCCCTAACGAAGCCCCCGAAACAAACTCACCGTCGTTATGTTTTTTATGGAACTATTAAGCAATTTGAAAAAGCGGGAGGGGTATTAATTAGCCAAGGTGATGAAATCGGCCTTATCATGAAAGTGCGCTTGGTGATTGTGATGGCATCGGACAAGCAGATCAAAGCTCGCAGGCAGGCTGGGAAAGTTTGGAGAGGAAAGCTGTTGTTTGGTGTCTCATTTCACATAGCCTCGGGCAGATGGAAGGAGAGGGAGGGGGGAAGAGTGAAAGTGTGCGAGAGAGAGAGAGAGAGAGAGAGAGAGAGAGTTGAAGATGAGAAAAAATAGGCGGTGACAGATAATGCCCGTAAGTCCGACAATGCTCCCCCCTTCAAGGCAGCCTTTGTCATCACCCCGTGAGGGGAGCGGCAAGAGCAGAGGAAGAAGACGCTCCACTATTTCAGACTTTCTTGCACCCCCACTTGCCTCTCTCCCTTGTAAAAATCCTTTGAAAAGTTGGGTCAAAAATAACCCAAACTGGGTCAAAAAATAGGCTGACCCAACTTTTAAGGTTGTTTATGTCAAATTAACTTCGTAAACCAAGAATCAACCCCATTTTTAACTTGTTTGTGGGTTATTAATTTGTCCCAACTTTTTTGGATCGATCCAACTGAATTGGGTTAAAAATTAACTGAGCTATTTAACCCAACAAGATGAGTCAAATTAAATTAATAACCCACAAAGCAACCCAGTTTTTTTCTGGTGGTTTCGTGGGTTATTCATTCGATCCAACTTTCTGGGTTAATTAAATAACCCAGTTGAACTGGGTAAAAAACGAACTGACCCAACTTGAGTCAAATTAAATTAATAACCCACAGAGCAACCCAATTTTTTTTCTGGTTGTTTCATGGTTATTCATTTGACCCAACTTTCTGGGTTAATCAAATAACCCAATTGAAGTGGGTAAAAAAATGAATTGACCCAACTTGAGTCAAATTAAATTAATAACTTATTTGTTTGACACAACTTTTTGGGTTAATTGAATAAGCCAATTGAACTGGGTAAAAAATTAACCGACCCAACTTGAGTTGAATTATCCAACAAAGCAACCAATTTTGTTGTTGTTTTGTGGGTTATGTATTTGACCCAACTTTTTGGATCCAACTGAATTGGGGGAAAAAATAAACTGACCCAACATTTTGATTTTTTTTAAACTAAACATTTGAGTCAATTTAAATTAATAACTCACAAAGCAGCCCAATTTTTTTTACTTGGGTTATTTATTTGACTTAATTTTTTTGGATTAATTGTATAACCCAATTGGATTGGGTAAAAAGTGAACCAACCGAACTTGTTGGGTTAAATTAAATTAATAACCCAGAAAGTGAACCAATTTTGGGGGTTGCTTTGCAGGTATTCATTTGACCCAACTTTTTGGGTCCGACTAAATTGGATAAAAATAAACCAACCCATTATTATTTTTTAAAAAAATTATTTTATTTTTTTAGTTATTTAATCCCAAAAATTGGGTCAGATAAAATGAATAATCTACAAAGCAACTTTTTTTTGGTTCATTGTGGGTTAGTCACTGGACCCAACTTTTTGGGGTAATTGAATAACACAAACAGTTGGGTCGGTCAGTTTGTGTTTGTTTCTTGTTTTTCTTTATTTATTTCTTTTTTATACCCAAGTGTGTGCGGGTCTGTGGTGATGGGCCCGGGTTTAATGTGGGTTTATGTCTTGTCTGCCAGCACTCTGTGGAGTAAACAGAGCCTTATTGTGGGCCACATCCAAAAAGAAAACCTGCTACTGTTTATGTCCCATCGACAGACAGAAGGGAGTTTTTTTTTTTTTTTTTGGTCGGAATGAGAGTGAATCATTGGCATTTAGGGAGATGTGGGAGGGGGAAGAGTGGACGGAAGAGTGAGGAGAGTAAAAAAAAAAAAAAAAAAAAAAAGGGGGGAGAGAAGTGAGATCATGTTTTTGTTATTATTATCGTGCACTTGTGTTGAGCCATGGATTAGCCATGCCATGACATCATTGTTTTTGTTTCATTTCAAGACTCACTCTGATATTGCCTAACTTTCCGAAGTTGAAGTCAGAGACTCGCGCGCACGTCCGCGCGCGCTATCATGCGCAAGTTTCATTTGCCCCAAAACAGTGAGAAGAGTGCTTCCTTTGGATTAACACCACATGATATCATAAAAAGTCCCTCTTGAGCACGGGCACACACACTTTACGGATATGCGCTGGCACAAACACGCGGTGGGCGGGCGGCAGCAACCTGCGAATAACCTTGGTGATGACAGAGGAGAGAAAGGGATGGAGGAAGGGAGACAGGGAGGGGTGCAGTGGGAAAGATCAGAAGGTCCCAGGTCCTCCCACAGCGGAGGAAACAAACAGCGCCGGCACTCAGTCACACACGAACGCACATTCATACGAAGTGGCGCGAAGTTTAGCAAGAAGCGCGTCTGCGAGATAAGCTTTTGGCCGATAACGCATGAGCTCATATCCAGGTGGTTGTCTTGGAACACGGCTCACTTAGCACCAGTGAAGTATACACACGCACGCACAACACAGCTGCTGCGTCCTTCACCAGACAAAATAAACCATGAGGACATTTCGGAGACAGTTCGTAACTCTCAGCTAAATAAAGTGTGATCGCTCTCCAAAGTCATCAGCAACCAGGACTGTTTTTTGCAACCGTTCCAGAAATGACTTAACCCCGTGAAATCTTCTTTAGGCACTTGAACAACGAGCACGCCCTAGATGACCGCAGCACCGCTCAGTGTCGAGTCCAGATGCAGGTGGTTCAGCAACTGGAGATACAGGTGGGCCTTCATTGTCACCACTTCCCAAACTAAAAAAAAGGCCCGACCCGATTTTGCTCAAGTCCATCGTGTTTATGGAGAGCAGTGGAGCTTGTAATTTAAAAGGAGCATTCGGCGGGGAAGCTGCCATCGCCGCTCCAATTATAAAGCTGCTCTGGTCACCGGAGAGAGCGAGTGAGGCGGTGAAGGGGAGGAAGGAAAAGAAGAAATAAAAAAAAGAGACGAGCAAGAAAGCAAAAGGACATGCCACACTCTTGACAGCTTGCTCAAGCTGATACACGCAACTGTTCATATGTGTGCTGTATGAGCAAATGAAGACACATGAAGTCATGAAGTGAAAAATTAAAAAAAATATATGGTGTTGTAATGTCAGGAATTTAGGTGTGGTTATGGACCCAAAATGCAGAGAAGCAGGGCGAGGAGGCAGAGGTGAAGTAAAAAAGGGAATTTAATTAAACCAAACAAAAAGCGAACTTCAAAAGGTAAGCAAAGCAAGACGGGGGAAAACAACAATGACTCGACACGGACAGAGGGGAGACAAGAGACTAAATACACACACACACACACACACACACACACACACACACACACACCAATCAACACAATTAGACACAGCTGGGCAAGACACAAGTGGCAGAGGGTGCTGATTGGTTGACACATGAGGAAGGGCAGGCAAACACAGGTGGACATGACAATGCTTGACAAAACTAGGGGTGCACACAAGGACAACAACGCAAAACACAGATCATGACTACAACTAAGAAAAACAAGGATAAAATCAAACGAAACCCAAACCCAACTCAAACCATGACATTGCAGTCCCCTTTTCAGGTTCCAACAGGACTTTTAAGGCTTACTAGTGTACGTCACGTTCACACGCTCTGTTCTGGTTCATCCTGAAGGTGTTTGAAGTGGTTCTTCCACAGCAAAGGCACCCAAGCATACATTTATCGAGCAAATACGGGATTCGCCAAGCTGTTGGAAGCACAAAATCATCAAAATCAAGATTAATTGATTCATCACTTCAAGGGTAAGTCAAGCATTTTCTTTACAATATCTTCTACGCGGCCCAATCATGACTCAGCTTGTGAACGTCACATGACCAACCTCAGGAAACAGGTGAGCTGCCTGAGACCTGAGCAACTGTCACTTTCACTCAACAGCATGTAGCAAAATGGCCGCCCCCTGAGATGGATTAAAAACAGGTGGATTTTGCTGCTGAACTCATATTCCATCAACACAATATTGATCAGATTGTCGTGTTTAGACTAATGGAGCTGCATAGAACATATTATTGTAAAGAAAGTGTTTGCATTGACTTGCCCTTGAAGTGTACATCAAAACAACTGCAAATGATTATGAAATTTCACTTCAGAACATTAATGGAACACCGGGAAACCAAAACCACTGATAAAATGTTACAATATTAC
Organism: Festucalex cinctus; assembly: GCF_051991245.1. NCBI lineage: Eukaryota > Metazoa > Chordata > Actinopteri > Syngnathiformes > Syngnathidae > Festucalex > Festucalex cinctus. Next base: position 16,239,157 of record NC_135418.1, on the reverse strand, counting down.
TGTTCATTGAATATGTTTTAGATTTCCACAAAATCGGTGCAAAAAGTGGAGTATGTATATGTACACATCACATGTTTAAGATGTATTAATATCCATTACTGAGATCATTGACACAGTTTATTTCACACTGGATTTTTGTTTTGTTATTTTTGTTGAGACATTTCTGACAGCTGTTTTTGACTAATTTTTGGGTTTGAAATCCAAAATAATCTCGTTTTCTCTAACGTGTCAAGTTCATTAACTATAGGATCCCCGATACATGTCTATGTATATGGAAAAATTACAAGCTTTGAAAACTAGACTGCACAAACAAGTTGCCAGGTAGTTGTAGATGAGTCCAATTGTAATCAGCTCTTCTTACTACAGTCTTTCTACAGCTAATCAATGCTATGTTGCTTATCTGAAGTGTAAACCATTGATGATAGCAAGATAATTTTTAGTTTTAATCAGCATAAAAATCTAACTCAGCAGATTTTTTTTCAAATTGTTATTAGCAATAGTGCATGACTGCATTCCACAAAAATAAAACAGTGACTCCCACCACTGGTGGTAAACATTCTCTTTGCGATGCTGAGACCTCCACCAGGGAACACAAAGTGACAGAGGAGCAGGCGACATCACATCACATCGGAATGTCCATCCTTATCTCACTGACGTGTCACTTCATCCCTCAACAGGCGCACACCGCTCACGCACACACACACATGCATGTTTACATTTCTAATATTCACACATGCTGTCGCGGGGTGTGTGTGTTAATAGTGCTGAAAGTACACGCATACACATACACACAGAAAGGATATCCACAGGCTATAATGGAAGCCATTTAAAGGCAGTCAACAATGTCAAAAGGGAACAAGTGTTTCTGCAGGCTAGTGCGAACGTGTGAGAGTGCTGCGGGTGCTCTCATGCTTCTCTCTGCCCAGGGTGTACTTCCACTCGTAATACTGTGTCAATATAGCCTTGTATTTATGTGCAAGAGAGACAGGGCAGTGCGAGACCATAACCTGCATTTTGTTTCTCACAGCTGGCAAAAGAGAGCGAGCGACTCCAAGCCATGATGACCCACCTGCACATGCGCCCCTCAGAGCCAAAGCCTTTTAACCAACCTGTGAGTTCACACTGGCACGCCCATATTTTTATGACAATTACATTATTATTATTATTATTATTATTATTATTATTATTATTATTATTATTATTTTATGTATTTATCATTATTGTTGTTGTTGTTGTTGTTATTATTATTATTACCTACAAATCTATAATATAAAGTGGGAGAGTTCTATTTTTGAAGATTTTTGGGCTATTATTATTATTATTATTATTATTATTATTATTATTACTACATACAAAAAACATACATAAAGTGGGAGAGTTCTATTTTTGAAGATTTTTTTGGGACTATTATTATTATTATTATTATTATTATTATAAATACTATTATATATTTTATATATTTAGATCTTTTATTTATGATTTAGTTTTATTTGTATTATTTTATTTGTCGCTAGTTATATATTAGATTATTATTATTTAGATGTATTAATTGAATATATATATATATAAATATATATATATATATATATATATATTATTATTACTATAATAATAATAATTATTATTATTATTATTATTATTATTATTATTATTATTATTATTGTATTGTGTTATTTGTAGCTTGCCATTTGTGCCCTCTATTGACCAGTGTGGGTTAATGTTCAGTCAGCTACTTCTTAATTTTATTCTTTTTTCTTTAAACAAAAAAAAAATCCAAATGGGGTTCTTCATTATTTTTATGCAATATTTAAAGAGTACAATTTCTCATCTGCTCTGAGAGAGAAATACCAAAGCAGGTTGATGAGGGCTGGAAATTAGATGTAATGGTTGTGAAAATGTGTGTGTGTGTGTTTGACCATAGTGCTTGTTATTAGTCATCTGTCTAATGAATATTTCATTATTCAGATTTACGAAGAGTCCTATTAAAATATGAAGATGTTGAAATTAATTGTCAATTAGAGGAAGTGTGTCATAATTTGAGTTGATGTAAATGGTGCACCAGAGTGGCGTGTGTGCGTGCGTGAGACTGATGTGTTGGGTGGGGGGGTATCGGCCGCCATTATCATCTAATGGGAAATGGGGAAGAGGTGTGTTCCGTCACCGCTGGAGCCGAGGCTGTGGGTCAGGGATTGGAGGAGGCGGGGCAAGGGCGGGGCGACGGGAATGGAAACAAAGCTTGGCCTCAATTAACAAGGTTCGACTGTTGCCGTGGTGATTTGGCAGGGTTGGGGCGTTAATGAAGTACCTGTTAAACAGTCCCGCCCCCTCGAGTCGGCTTAAATGGTGGCGAGAGGGAACGGAGGAAAGCCGAGGAAATTCACACACACACACACACACACAGACAGAGGTTTTAATTAGTCCTAAACTAGTCGTCCTAACCTCGGTCCCAGAGAGGCTGCGGCTTGTGGTGAAATGTGTGCGTGTGTGCGTGTGTCTGCAAGGCTCTAATTGGCCCGTATTCTTCCGTGAAGTCTTGGTCACCGCAGCGTGTTTTCTGTTTGTGTTCCTTACAAACATGCTGCTGTGTGGTTTTGTTTTTGCAAGCAGGGTTAATTGCAGAAGTGTTTTGTGTATAAATGTATGTCACTGTGGTGTTTGTGTGCGTTTTCGGCGGTGGGGTGGGATTTAAAACTAATAGCTGCAACATGATACGGTGTACACAACTGAAATGTTCTCTGTTTGGAGAATTGCTTTGCACATGTATGATGGCGTCCTCCATTGCAGGATTTGAAACTATTAGAAGTCCTAGATCAGGGGTCTTAAATCTTAGTCACAGGGCGGCCATCTTGTTACTCCGAACTCGCGAGCAGACTACAGTCTAAACTCTACAGTATACGTACAGATGAGACAGACACAACTCGTAGGCAGTTAGTATAATGCCGTTGGTCACTATTTTTTTATCCATTAAAAAAAATAATAATAATAAATTAACAAGTGGACGGTACGTGCTACTTTGAAGACCCTCTTTTTTTTCTTTTATCGCTCAGTTCCTTCGACCCCAATATTAGATTTGGCAAAGGCATCTTTTGTTGAATTACAGTTATAATTTTGTAATTTATACACAAATTTAAGGCAAGGTTTATGTTTAATAAATTTAAAACACCATAAATCATGCTATTTCTGCTAAGTACTGTCTCAAATGTTCTCCAATTTCGATACTGTAAATGTATTGGACCGTATGCCGAGAAACAATTCTTGGGAGGAGCAATATGGCGGCCTCGCGACCTCAAAAGTGTTGGCCTATCGGCTATCCAGTCATGTATATATAGATCAGTGCCCCGATTTTCTGGCCGATCACCGATCTTTTAATAAGTATGACCTGCCCATCCTGATTTTTTTCAAAACAAAGCATACACATTCCAATCTTATTTTATTGGAAAACACTGAACAATATCTGTGAAATAATTCAAATAGGTTGCTTAACTCATTCACTCCCAGCCATTTTCATAGATGCAATCCCATTTTACTGAATTTTGACTGATTTTGCAAGGCCCACAGAATATTGTGTTCAATTGCAAAAGAAAGATTAAAGTCTCTTCTTTCATCAGGAAAAAAAAGTATGTTTATATCTGTTTCCGTTTTGCAGCTATTAGCATTAGCAGAGAGCTAAGTTTCATCAGTTTTCACAAATCTATTTAAAATTGTAAGTAATTTAGCTTTTTTTCTACATGGCCCTGGTTGATCTCCTTTGCTCTGCTGCCGCCTGCTGGCCGTTTGTGTAATAACTACCATTTCTGCAACCGTTCTTTGCAGTTGAGAGGCTGCATCAAAGCCTTCTGTATGCTCTAGCATTAAAAAAAAAAAAAAAAAAAAAAAAAAAAAAAAAAAAAAAAAACGTATAAATGCGTCTTTGGGACACTTAAAACATAAAAAAAAAACGTATTTACAGTTTATTGGGAGCAAATGAGTTTAAAAAAAAAATGAAAAGCTTATTAGTCATCTCAGCAGAAGAGGACAGTGGCTGACTTTTTTAGACCTCTAAGGAGGGAGATGAGATTGGTGACAAAGATCGGTTTATTTTTGATCACCGATCCGCCAAAATGCAGGAAATATGGGGACGATGGGTGGGTTAGGGTTAGATCGGTGGAGTACTTCAACTAAGCAAAGAACAAATATGTGTGTCCTCACCTACACGTTTGCCTCTCGGCAGTTGAACCTGGCTTCCAGCGGCTCCCTGTTAAAGCGGGACAGCGACGTCTACCCGGAGGGCCTTCCTCACCCCCCCACCTCGGCTGCAACCCCCATCACACCGCTGCGCCAGGGACCCTCGGTCATCAGCTCCTCCAGCCTTCACACACACTCCCACGCGCACGCGCACGGCGTCGGGGCCATACGTCGGCGCAACTCCGACAAATACTGCACCCCCATCGCCTCGGGTAGGCCGACATCCGACAGCTCACTTGTGTCATTCAAATGTTGGGTTTAGATTTGAAGTTTTTTTTTTTTTTTTTAATCCAACTCAGAGTTGGCTCAGAACTGTGAGTTCTACAAGAACGCTGATGTCAGGCCTCCCTTTACCTACGCCTCCCTTATACGTCATGTAAGTCTCCTCACTGCTCCTCTCCCTCCTGTCCGTCCGTCCGTCCGTCTTCCCCTCTTAATTGCCTTTGCATGCCTACAGGCTATTCTGGAGTCTCCTGACAGACAGTTGACTCTCAACGAGATCTACAACTGGTTTACACGCAAGTTTGCCTACTTTAGGAGAAACACAGCCACGTGGAAGGTAAATGCATCTGCTTCTTAACCTACTTTTGAAATCAGAGGCCAGTAAAAACTGTTCAAATATGATTGGTTTTAAAAATGACTGCAATATGTCACAATTTTAAAACTGAATTTGGAATTTTGGTATTTTAGTAAGAAACATGAAATTGGTGCACATAATTTGCTTTCATGGGCCACATCAAATAATGTGGCGGGGCCGGAACTGTTGACAATTGAATTTGTCACCTGTGCCGTAAAATCTCAACATTAGTCTTATCATATTATGATGTTTCTCCTCACGATATTATTCTTGTAATGTTTTAACTTTATTCAGTATTCCATAAAATAGGGATGTGTTTGAGATCTTTTTTTTTTTTTTCAGACCAATCACCGATTGGTCTCACTCATCACCGATACCAATACAAAGTACCAATACCATTAGTACTTTTGCTAAATAATTAATTAAATAAATAACAATTTTAAGGAAAGACCCGTATATCCCAACTTAACATTTTTTCTTAATGAGTGGGATTTTTTAAATTCTTTTTTTCCATGTGTTCATAAAATACATGTTTTTTTTACAGAACACACAATAAAATTAATGTAAATAAATAAATAAATAAATAAATAAATAAATACATAAATAAATAAATACATAAATATAATAATACATATATGTCTTTAATTCCTTATTGTAAAACAGTCACCTGGTATCGGCCGGTTTCTCTGGTGCCGATACCTTGTCATAAGGCTAAGTATTGGCCCGATACCGATACCTGGCATCAGTACTCACCCATCCTTACTATAGAAGTATGAACTTATTTTCTAATATGACTTTATTCACATAAAAATATAACTGTGCTCTCCTCTTAATTTGTGCAATTTCTAAACATTTCAACCTATATCTCTTTTCTCAGAATTAACTTGCTACAGAAATCAAGCAATGGACGAAGGTCAAAGATTTTTATCAGCTCCAGTATGTAAAAGTATAAAAGGGTCAAAACATTAGAAAATGTTGCACTACAGTGAATGAATCAAAGTTTAAGTGCGTCATCTCCTGCATAGTGTTATTGAAACATGAGAAATAGCCAAAATCCACGATTCAAGCAGTAACATAAAGCACATATCGATTCTATTCATGGTAGTAAATTTTACGCTCCGCACTTTGGCATTAGCCCGAGCTCAACTCCGCAAAGACGTGACTGATTGGACAGTTATTGGCTCTTCCTGCCTTTGATGAGACACTTCAACGCTCACGTGCTCCTCTCAGGCTTCCGCCATTGTCTCACCTCACGCTGCACATGCGGCGCCTCGTTACACAACATCTCACGCACACACGTACGAAACCATTGTCGGCGCTGACCCATTTCGCTCATTTGAGTGGCAGCTCCTCAAGAGAGAGTGAGACCCTTGACCTTCTTCCTCGGGGGCCCAAAACTGAGGCGAGAAGGAGCAAGCGATGAGGGTAAAGAGATGGGCGCCTCCACCTCCACTTTATAAATATATACAGCTTAAAATATGACTCTTCTTTGGCCTTATGTATTTATACAGCAGCCTGCTGAGTCAAACAGGGCCGTGAAGATGTATGTCCCTTAATAAGCCGTTAAATTTCATGAGGGGAGCAGCGGTGTCAAGTGAGTTGAAGTCATTGATCAGGGAGAGAGCAAGCAATGGGAGAAAGAAGCAAAGTGGGAAAATGATTCAAACTGCAATATGAAGTACAGGCTGAAAAGAAATGGTTGTATTCAATAATTGTTACATTTGAGTGGTAAAAATCACTTCAAAATGTAGTTTGACTTTTTTTGTGCTTGGTGGGAGCACGTTAAGTTTTATTGAGTTGAACCTGTGGTGTGCAAACTATGGCCCGGGAGCCATTTGCGGTCCAAAATCCATTTTTCAGTGGCCCACAACATGTAACAAAACATTACCAAAGAAAAGGATGGTGGATGTTTGTATACTATAAATACATAAGTAAACTTTTTGTTACTACAATAATTATGGACTGGTGAGTAGTTATCGAGCCGATACCCGGTCTTATTTCAAGGTATCAGTACTTACTGAAAATGCATTTTCCAGTATTTCCACTACTTGTCTAGAAATATATTTAATATGTAATAGTATATAAAAGAAAATTCAAAATTGACATTAATGTCATACAATTTTAAGGAAGGGTCTTTCATAGGTCAGTAAAAAAAAATGGCCCTAAAAATATAAAAATATAAATAAATAAAATGTATATAAAAATATGTAATAATGCAAAAAATACAAAAGATACAATTTGGTAGTCTGATTTATGAACATTAACTCATTTGCCCCCAATAACTTATAGTTGTTGTTTTTTTTAATGTTTTAAGTGTCCCAAAGACATATTTATGTTTTTTTTTTTGTTTTTTTAAATGCATACAGAAGGCTTTGATGCAGCCTCTCAAGTGCAAAGAACAGTTGCAGAAATGGTAGTTATTACACAAACGGCCAGCAGGTGGAAGCGGAGCAAAGGAGATCAACCAGGGCCATGTTGAAAAATAGCTCAATTACTCACAATTTTAAAGTGAAAATTCATTAAACTTAGCTATAGTCTAATGCTAATTGCTGAAAAACGTAAACAGATAGAAATATACTTTTTTTTTTTCCCTGATGAAAGAAGAGACTCTAATCTCTTTTGATAGGTTCCATGTTTTTATAGCAATAGAACACAATATTCTGTGGGCCTTGCAAAATCAGTCCAAATCCAGTAAAACAGCCGTGAGCGAACGGGATTGTTTCTGTGAAAATGGTTGGGAGTGAATGAGTTAATGATCCCCAAGCGACAGTTTTGGTTCTGAATGTGGAGATGGGATTTGGTTCAGTGCAGAGGTGTATCTAGTCTAGTGTCATACAGGGCCGAGGCCACCTCCTAAACTACAAAATCCTAGACTCTGCCTTTCCAGCAAATTTAGCAAGTTTTAAAAATAGCTATAAAACAAACAGTATATAATAGCTTTCCTGATTGATTGATTTCAACGTGTTTAGTAAATTTAAGAATTTCAAAGTGGCCCATTTTTCTGTATTAATGAAAACGTTTGGACACCCCAGAAAACACAAGGCTCAGACATATAAAGTAGAATGAAACACATATTATGTTTTTGTGTTGCCCACAATTGAATGTGTTGTTTTTGAAATGAGGCCTCCTGAGCCGGACGGATGAGTGACAAGAGTGTTGTGACCCTCTCTAAATGACTCCTAATATTTTAACTGGGAGAATCAGGCTTTCATCACGCAGACAAATGCAAATGGCTCCTTTATAGCGGCGGGCTGTCGAGGGTGCGAGCGCGCGTGTGTTTGAGTGCGAGTGCGTCGTCAGGGTGGCAGGCGGAGATTGGGGTCAGACTCATTTACAAAACTTAGCATCGCGGCTCAGGGGTTGAAGGGATGCGGGGGAGAGAGGCTTCCTGCGCTGATTATGGCTTGTGTAATTATGTGTGTTTGCGTGCGCGGGTGTGTGCGTGTAATTACGCCAACGAGTGATGCATGCCTGGCCTGTCCCTCCCTCTCGGCTTCCAACAGCATGTCAGGGAGAATATGCAGGATTTAATTATAGACGAATTAAAATTGGTAATGAAATTGGGCATGAACACACTACAAATGGCAGATGAAAAGGGAGGCCTGTCCCTGGGGGGGCCGACCGAGATAGCCGCGTGTCTGCCGCCGTGTCTCGGTCTGTGTGTGTGTGTGTGTGTTTGCTTGATGATGACGGATAACAAAACTGCAAGATAAAATAATGCTGCCTCACATGCACTAGCCACTTGTAGTATATATATAAAAACAGATTTTAAAAATTAAAATGTACATCATGTTACTCATCACTTTCATTTCATAGTGACATTTTTTTTTAATTAAATACACCCAGTTTGAGGACTTACTCCAGTAATAAAGGGATACTTGACTCATTTAGCCATTTTCAGAAGGAACAAGTTATTAATTTGATGTCATTTTTTTACGTGCACAATTAATACCTTTAAAAACACATTTTGCTGTCAACTGAAGATGACGTGTGTGCAGGCCTCAGGCAATGACCAATCATGTCTCAGTTTGCTAACGTCACATGACCAATCCTAGAAAACAGGTGAGCCGTGATTGGTCGAAACTGTGATGTCATTTTCAGCAAGTCAAATCCCTAATGATATTAATATTAATAACAACAACAACAACAACAACAATAATACTAATAATAATACTAATAATAATAATAATAATAATAATAACTTTTTAAGGGACCCAGGCCTCATTTCAAGGTATCAGTACTCTCAACCTCGGTCGATACCAGAATGAGATTTTAGCCATTTTATGATTAGGAACTAAGATTATAAATTAGAACTAAGGCTGCACAATATTGGAAAAACATGCAATATACTTGCTGAATATAGCAATATTGATATTATTGCAATATTTAATGTAAATATTTAATATGTTCCTAAAGAAATTATATTTTTATTATCTAATGAAAAGAATACATTTTTTATGCGGCAAAATAAGCAACTTTAATGTAATCTTAGTTAATTAATAGTAATTATCTCTTGATAATGTTCAAATATTGGATGGCGATGCACATTTTAGTTAGCATCTGACTGATCAAATTCAGATAAAAGCATAAAATTCCATATGAAATTTATTGCACGTCTTTGCGATATGCAGATTGCAAGGGCCAATATCGCGATATTGATTTTCTTTCTCCAATATATTGTACAGCCCTAATTAGAACAACAGAAAATTGTTAATTATTTATTTCATCCAATTTTAAGGATAATTTTCTTTAAAATTACGTATCGTTTTATTAGGGAGGAAATTTCCTGTATCAAAAATACTAGTGGTATCGGTTCATGGTATCAGTGACTACTCAAGGGTTGAGTACTCCTGAAAAAAAGTTGTATTAATCATCCTAAGCCTTAATATAATAGATACTCTTGAAGTAAAAAAAAAAAAATAAAAATCTGCTCTGATGTGATTGTATTCAATATTTTATTTTATTTTATTTTTTTGGTGTAAGCCTAATACCACTATGGCAACTTGACATGAATTACTTTTTCATGGGATTAGCAATTTTCTTTTTCTTTTATTTGCATGTGCTTTCAAACATCAGTCTTAGGAAATGAAAATGAAAAATATAAATTGCGACATTACTTGAAAAAAATAAATAAATTCCAAACATTGTTGTATGATTTTATAGTATTTCTGTTTGTTTTTGCATTTTAATGAAGGGAAAAACAATTACATAAAAAAAGTGAGCAAAAACATTGAAATGAAATCCAATCCAATGTTTTCTCCTTTCCCAGAATGCCGTGCGCCACAACCTGAGCCTGCACAAATGTTTTGTCCGTGTTGAGAACGTGAAGGGGGCCGTGTGGACTGTGGACGAAGTTGAATACCAAAAGAGGAGACCACCAAAGATGACCGGGTACGCGCACACGCACGCACCCGCACGTTCTCACAGTTCTCCTTGCCGCACTCGCGGTTGACGTGCGCATGAGCTTATGTGTGCTGGCATGATGATTGCCTAAATGGGCCTACATTTACCGTTTTGGTTTGTGGGTGTGCGCGCGCGCGTCTGTGTGTGTGTTCCTTGTTAGTCAACACCATTAGCAAGCAGCTGTGTGAGATGCACGGGAGGAGCAAACCTTGTTAGTGAATACAAACAGATGTTCCCTCCAATTGCCAGAAAAACTGGGGTTAATTAAATGCACGCACACACCTGCACATCAGCTATCAGACAGTCTGCTATTGTGTGTGTTTAAGCATCTGTTTACAGTGTGTGTATGTTTCTCCTTATGACTTATGATTGCTTCTAAGCTGAGGATGAGGTGACATTTTCACATATGTGCCCAATCTGGCGTCCTCATCGCTCTTATTCTCTCTTTCTTTCTCATGTGTGTGTGTAGGAGTCCCACTCTGGTGAAAAACATGATTTCGGGCCTGGGCTTTGGATCCCTAAACGCCAGCTACCAGGTAAGGAATGCCCTCCTACTCCATCTTTTTCCCTCTCGGCCACGTGCACGCACACACAGCAGCAGCCAATCACAATCAAGGACACTAATATCAATTCCCTTTTATAATTAGCAGATTCCCTAACGACGTTCGCACCGCCTCCCTCGTGAACCTCACCTCCCACCTCCCTCTCTCACACGGGCGCCACCCCCACTTCCACACGCAATTTTGCACAAGGCGTCAAGTAGTAGTCAATTAAGGTTACTGCATAAAATTATGGCCCGTGGCAGCAGCAAAAAAAAACAAAAAAAAAAACACATCCCCAAGCCGATGAGAGTTCCCCGCATCTTTTATTATCACGTGTTTGTGCGTGTGTTGATGTTGAGGTTATGGCTGAAGTGTCCCTCAACATGCCCGTTGAGGTTCTCGGGTGAACGCGCAGACTTTTGACAGCCTCCTCCGTGCGGAATGTTCTGTGTATAAGTGCCCCCTAGTGGTTTGCCAAGTTGTCGCCTCCAAAAGCATGAAAACATCATTCAGTGATGATCTAGCGCATGGGTGTTCAAATGTAGACCTCCAAGAGCCACATATGGAAAATCAAAGCAAGCAAGGGCCACATTATTCATTTTGAAAATGCTGAAGCATTCCCACAATTACATATGTTATTGTGATTTTTATTCTCCGCCTAACAACTCCCACATAATACTTCCACTTTATATTGTTCAAATTTCAATTATATTGAAAAATTCACGCCTCCCGGGTTATATGTCGTCTGATTCCATATTACTTAGAGTATTTGCACAATTAAACATTAAATATCAACTTTTCCCCATTCATTTTCAATGGGAGAGACATTGAATTTTCAGTTTCCACACCCACTTCCATTTATATAACTTATTATCATTACCAGGTGTCTGATACTCCTCGGTGGCACAGTTGGTAAAGCGCATTGTCCAGTAACCAGGAGGTTATAATTTCAGAATTTATCTCAATGTGCTTTCAGCATTCCCACACAATTTCTCCAGAAATTGCACTTAGTCGGGTTCATTGAATGTGGTGAAACAAATGCATCATTGTTGGTGAACATATGTTATGTCTTGCTTTTATATAGGTGGTCAAGCAAAAAGTCAAGGATTTTTTTTCAGGTTTTTAGGGTGGCCAGCAGCATATGTTCAAATAAAAATGGATACGCCCCTGACCAACAGAATCACATCTCCACATTCACAAGCAACGTCAAAACAATCGAAGTGTCAAAGTTCAGCTTCATATTGGGGTGTTATGAATTAAAATGTCACTATTTTAGTTGTAAATAATTTTTGCAAATTGAGAATATCTCTATATAAACACAATTTAGGATTATTAGCAATATTGGGTAAAGGCTGAAGGCGTATTTTATTTTATTTTATTTTTTATTCCTCACAATTATTTGACGCGCTTCTCCTTCTTCATAATTCATTCAATTCGCATAATTCCAACTTCAACATGTTCCAAACATTCAGGCCTTGGGGGCTTCTATATTGTTTATTCCAAAAATTCACAGTTTCCCATAATTTAAAATTTTTCACCTTAAAATTCCCCATTCATTCCAACTGAGGCTGTATTTCTTATTATTACCGTTCATTTCCATTGGCACATTCAAAAGAACAGATTCAGATCGTTACCATGTGAAATTTAAATCATTCTGCTTATTCAATTCACCTAATGAATGATTTTCAAATGTGCCAAATGTGTGCATATACCGAAAATAGGAGGGAAAAAAGGTGTTTGCATATTTCAGCCAGTCCTTCAAGTATTTGTTTTTAATTGCTTACTGTTGGGCCCGGATTTGAGTTGGTAAAATGTTCCGGAATTTGCCACCAATCTGAATGATGTGATTGGTGGAAAACAAGAAAGTGAGCTAGAAAACAAATACATTTCTTCTCTTCTCAACCCTTGACATCCAGTGTAGGAAGAAATGTGATTTCTATGGATGACATGCAAGCTTACTGTACGTGTGTGCGTGTGCAGGCGGCCCTGGCAGAGAGCAGCCTGTCCCTGTTCAACAGCCCTTCCCTGGTGACCCCCCCATCTGCAGCCAGTCTCAACATGCTGCACGTGGGCCATGATGATGTCAGCTCCACGGTGGAGCAGGTCAACAGCAACGGCAGCTGCAGCCCGACGCTCAGCCCTCAGCAGTACAGGTACAAACGCACACACAAGGTTCTACTTCTTCGCTATTTGAATGTCATTTGGAGATGATTTTACCTGAGGAATTAATAACGATTGTAAGCAATTCCAAGCAACCAATTACGACTGAACAGAATGTGACTTTGTGTGGGTCTTTATGTCTCAAAAAGCCACGATTATAAAAACAAGGCCTTAATTGGTATTAAAATGTATTAAATCAGTCTTTCAAAAACCTTCAGTCAATTTTATTTATAGGCCCGCATCCAAATATGATAAGTATGATTTATTTTTTTTTTTTTTATTTATTTTTTTAAATAGACACAAATCTCAAAATAAATAACATCCTTAAAAAAAATGATATGATCACACAACCACAATAATGGAACCAACAAAATGTCATGCATGTACTGTAAGAACTTTGGACATTATGAGACATTAGGAACATTCTGAAGTTGGTTTTAACCACTTCGGACCAAGGTTATTTTAGTAAAGTAAAACTAACGAAAAAACTAAAACTATAATTCAAAAACAATTTCGTTAACAAAATAAAATAAAGACAAAAATGCTTTTTAAAAAAACGAAAACTAACTGAAAACTACATTTTATGTTTACAAAACTAACTAAAGCTAACTATAATTATACCAAATATGTCCTTTGTTTTAGTCTTTGGTAATTTAATGCATGACCCTTTGGGGATAATTTGAAATGTGATTTTAAGTAGATTTATTTTGATATTAACTGGAAAAAGGACGTTTGAAAGTGTGTCATCTAGCAGCAACCAATAGAAAAGCAGCTTCAGATGACATCGCTCCCATGGTGTTTTTGATATATTGCGCACAAGTAATACACTTTTTTATTTTTTTAAACTAAAACTAATACTGAAACTAACTAAAACTAAACTAAAACAAAGCATTTATTAAAGAACTATAACTAATAAAAACTAATAGAACCACCCTGAAAATGAATTAAAACAAACTAAATTAAAAAATCTAACACAAAACGAAATCAAAACTAACTAAAATGAAAAATTCCAAAACTATAATAACCCTGCTTTCAGTGGACATGACATATTTGCATGTCGAAACCAATAAAAACGCAGAATTTGGATGATAGCACCTTGAGTTGCATTTGGATGTATGAAAGGTGCTATGTAAATAAGGTTTGATTTGATGTCAACACTTCTGGTTCATGATTGGATCCTAGCTAACCAATCAAAATCGCAAGTTGATATGCATGATGTTCAAGTTGAAAATGTTACATATAAGTTTGCATCACGTTACAGCCATAATATACTGGCGTCCACTAGAAAAAATAAAAACATGAGATAAACCCCCCTCCCCCAAAATATTCCGTGTTGTTCTTATGTGGGGAAAAAGAGTCAAAATCAGTTAAAAAAAAAAAAAAAAAAAAGTTATATCCAGTAGCAAGTTTTCAAACTAACTCGAAAATATAAACAAGATATAATTGCTTGCCTTATAACGATTGCGTAGACGTCAACGACTAACACTTACGTACGCACGCCCCCCGCAGCCACGCGGTGCACGTGAAGGAGGAACCCACCGAGATCGAGGAGGACTGTCGGCCCGTCTCCCTCCTGGCCGGCATCACACACAACCTGGCGTTGCCGAGCGACGACCGCGACCTGGAGGACGACCTCCCCGCCGACGACCTGGAGTAAGGCGGAGCCGACGGACGGGGTCGGAGGGGCGGGGCTTAGTCAGCAGAAACCCCCTTAAGCAAAAGGAGAGAAAAGAAAGCAAACGAGAATGTTTTTTTTATTATTTTGATTTGTCGTTATGAGCAAGCAACCAAGGACGACATTGAAAAACTCCAAACAGGGTTTGAAGACCTTTGTTACTTTTAAGTCTGTGGAGCACTGCTTTAACTTCACGTCTCTTTACGCAAACACACACAGCGCACACACGGCGCACTCCTTCACTAGTCGAAACCTCCTTCAGCTTCTCTGCGGAGACCCGAAGAAGTTTGGACGTAACCTCTTGCGCCGTGTAGGCCCTTCACAACACATTACACACGCGTGTATATAGATTGGGAGCATTCGCCGGGGTGGGGGGGGGGGGGGGTTTGGCGGTGGTCGTGCAGTATCTCCTGACACACTTTGGAGTCAATCTTTCATCAGATCCAAAGCAAAACGGGAAGAGAGGAACATGCTTTCAAAGAATACCTCGGACTGCGCCCCAACACATCCAGAAGGGGGCGTGGCCCCTCTTTGCTTGTGAAATATTGAAAAAGGAAAAAAAACAAAAAACAAGAAGGAGAAAAAGACATTGTCCCTGCCACCCAAAAAGACTGCAAGAAAAGGAACATCCAGTGCTGTCTCTTCTCCTTTGTTCAGGATGGAGAGATGAGTTTGGAACACTCATAGAAGAAAATAGCCGGGAAGTGTCTATAGAAATATTGTGACTTTAAAAAAAAAAGAACAAAAAAGGAACCTGTCAACGACATGAGAAAAAAAAACACGTGGTAGCTTTATCCTTTCCTTTTATTTTTAAATTTGATGTTATTATTATTCTTTTCTTATTTTGGAGGAGCATTATTCCCTTTGTGGTGTTTCTGTTTCGATGTATGTTTTCTGACGATGCTGTTTTTTTTTTTTTGGTATGGATTTTGTGTCCGATTTGTTTTCCACGCCATTCCGAAAGAGTATGAAAAAAAAGAGAACGCGCAGTATTGTCCCCCTCTCCCTTTCACTCTCAAGTGTAGCAGGCTAGAAATTTGGAAATAGCACTTAAAAGTTACCATTATCCAAACGGATTATTTAACAGCATTTTATGTGTGACATTCATTTATTTTGATTGTTTATTTAGTTGAGAGATATCAGTAAGGCTTTAAAAAAAAAAAAGATATATAAAAATATATGAATGCAGTCAGAGAATACCTCATCCCACAATTTCCAAAAGAAACAAGGGGGGGACTTCTTTGCGTGGGATACTACCAAAACCATTCAAAGCTCTGTGCTCGTGATTTGTTGCCGTGGCGACGCGATCTTTCATTCAATGTGTCGGGATGTGTTAACGGAATATCAACTGAGATTTTTCTGTTTTTCTTTTAATTGTATTTTGTTCCTTGAGCAACAAAGCATTGCTTTCTCCACAGTATCATGCCAAATTTAACATTTGTCATTTTTTCAAATCTATTACCTGCTTCTTATTTCCGTCTTATTTTTTGTTACAGGTAACCAAAGAAATAGTTAGATAACCAAAAACCCTGTCGTTTGTTTCACCCCTTATTATTATTATTATTATTATTATTATTATTATTATTATTATTTCCATCACCTTTTTATTCTTAGAGAACTGGCCAAAAGACAACAAACCAGGAAGGAGTTTGAGCTCTTTTTATTTTATTTTTTAATGTATTGTTTGAAAGTTAAACAGTGCTGACCATTCCCAAACCAAAGTGTGAGAAGCAAACTACAAATTTGAAGTGAAAGCTTTTTTTTTTTTCGTTTACAAATTAGGTGTGAGGCCAAATAGACAAAGGAGTGTTAAAGCTACACTAAAAAGAAAAGGAAAAAGGAAAAGTATGAGAAAAAAAAAAAAATCAAATTTTTACTTAGCAAAAACTAGGCATGTTCAATACCACTTTTTTCTTTCAGGCGGATGCCAGTAAGTAGCCAACTTTTGAGTATTACCAATACTGATACCAAGTACCGATACCACTAGTAGGCTACTTTTGAAAAATAAAATTTCTCCCCAAAAAACTAGGAATTTTTTTTAATACCACTTTTTTTTTCAGACCGATATCAGACCAAGTAGACAACTTGCTCGTCACCCATACCAAGTACCGATACCACGCGTACTTTTGAGACATACATTTTTCCCCCAAAAAACAGTTCATTTTAAGGAAATAATTCCTTAAAAATTCATTAAATGAATGTCAATTTTCTATTCTTTTAATTTCACAATGTCTAGTTCCTGATTTTAAAATGGCTACAACAGAGTGGGAGATACTGGTATCGGCTGCTGTCGCAACTGCCGATACTTTCAAATAAGGCCGTGTATTGGCCTGATATGAATACCGGTACTCGCCTATCCCTAAAAGAAAGACCTATAATATCCCAGTATAGCCTTTTTTCATTACAATTTTATGAAATTCATTTCTTGTTATTTCTAATTCCTGATCGTAAAACGGCCACGAGATATCGGCCACGGAGTATGATACCTTGAAATAAGGCGGGGTGTCAGCCTGATACAGATACATGCATAAAGTTGTAATTTGAAGAACTGAATGTCAAATTCACTCATGATTTAATACTTGTTAAATCCCAAAGTTGAGTTTTCTGTGTGTGCAGTTCTTTCTTCAGGAACAGACACAAACATTTACACCATAAACGTACTGTAATTTTTCATTCTCATAACATTTTGAATTATTTTCATAGTATTTTTTCTCTCTCTATTTTCAGTGTGGCCGTAATACTCCTTGGTACAATTAAGTATTAATGTGTACAGTTCCTCGTATTTAGGCAAAAGAAAAAGCACTTAGAGGCGAAAGCGTGACTCTGCCATGCTCGGGCGAACGTGTGTTCCAAACACAATCCCACGACTAAGTCATTCCAAAATGTGTGTAGCGAGGAATCTTTCCGTAAAGAGGGAACAAATAATAACACTATAAAATGATACCAATGCGAGAGGACAGCAGCCAAGGGATGTCACGTTGTCATTTTCATTAACGTTTGCACTTGGCACCATTTTCTTATTTAATTGAAGAAGCTTTGCGTTCAAACTGCAACTTATTTCTTCGAGGCAAAAAGACAGACCAAAAAGAACACTACCTCCTTTTGGAACTCTCTTTGGATATTTTTCCCCTTCTACATTCTTCCTCACTATTAACAATATGTGGACTCCCTGACACGTGCGTGTGCTTCAGCCCAAAAACTAACAAAACGGACTGTCAAGACTACCTCGCCTTAGCTGCGACCTGAAGCATGACGGAGAATTTGTCGTTGCAGGGAAACTGTTATCAGGTGTGATGATGATGATGATGATGATGATAGGCTGAATAACACACACATGCACATACACATTGGTGACACAGAAGCATTGAAGCAGGGCAACAAGGGTTCGTGCAAACACAAGCTCTGACCAAATATCCAAAGACCCCCCAAAAAAGCAGTAACCACTCCCCGAGTGCAACATTCAGTCCAACATGTAGATGATCTTGTGCTTTAAGGTACACCTGTAAACAAGACGCTTTTATAAAGATTGGTCACAGGTCGTAACATTTCTTGGCATAACATGATGTATTCTTGTATATTAATGATTGACTTATCTCTCCAGGGCATTCTTTCCTTTTCATTTCTTTTTGGGGGGTTTTCTGTGTGTTTTCTGCACCTGTTTCGCTATTGTAAAGCTTTGCAGCAATGGTTGCGATACTGTACTGCTAATGCTGTATTTATCATTAAGTACTGCAGGTATCTCGGTTTTGATAGTTTTCTTTTATTTCCATGTTTTCAGTTCTTCATAAAAAAACGTCTGGGACGCTGATTTTTTTTCAAAAGTGTATTATCGCAAAAAAAAAAAAGAAAAAAGATAAAAGTTAGATCAGTGGTTTTAGGTAAGATCTGTTTGTATATTTATCTTAGCTAGGTCTATTTTGATACTTTTTTGTCTCTGTACTGCATTTATGCGTTTTTAAGGAAAAAAATACACAAATGGATGAACTATAAATTTATTTCATTGTGTATTGATACCTCAGAAGGACTTTTTTTTTCTCTCAATGACAGGACCAAAACCTTTGAAAAGAAAACGAGTGTAAGAATATTTAGCCTCTCTCCTGCTTTACACAAATGTTTGTTGGTCCTTTCAGGTGCCAACATTGTGTCCCTCTGACCCCTGACCCTTGTCATTCCTTAGCTGACCTCTGACCTGCAGAGCTGTCAATCATCCGCAGGCGGGATGGGGGTGTGACTAGTCACACAGTTCCTCTTTTAATCCCCAAAAAGCAGATCAAATGCTTGCATTGTTTCGCTCATCCTTATTTTTTTTTTTATTTTTTTTTTTTTATTTTTTTTTTTTTGGTGTGGTCACGGTACCAAAATGTGGACTCCGAGATGCAGCTCTCCGTCTGACTACCAAAGTCCAAAACTCCTGAACTGTAACCAAACTTGATACCTTAACCAAACCGAAAGCGAGCTACTTCCAAAAGTCTCCATTGACGCCACAGATCACCTTCACTGATAGCTGTTATCTCTTGTACGTGTACGTGTGTGACGGTGGGCCCTCCAGCCCCAATCGTCACGTGTGATTGGACGCTTTTCAAGTGGGGGGGGGGGAAGGGACTGTCAAAGTGGAGCATTGACGGTTTATTAAACAAGTCCGAATGACCACTTCAGCTCCCCTCCGGTCAAACCTTAGGAATGTGTGTACATTTTCAGCAGTGATCTTGTTACTTTATTTCACTTTATCGCTTTGCTTATTTTGTTGCTATTTGTTGTTCTTTGCAAGTGTCACCAGATTTAGAGGCGGGGGCTGGGTGCAGGTGGCTTTAAGACACAGAGTGGAGCCTCCATGCCGGGTAGCCATGTTGATGCCAGTCACTGCCCTTTCTTTCATGCTGTATAAAACACACACACGCACACACACATGCATATATCTGTGTATTTGTAACCTGAATCTTCTTGTGTCTGTCCATGCAGACAATAAAAAACTGTACAGTAGGTCTAGTTGCATGTAATCTGTACTAATTATTGACAATGGCATTATAAAATGCAATAAAAATACTTATTACACTGTCCCTTGTTGTGTGTTACTTTAGGGGTTGATATTAGTAGTGCATTGCGTGTAACATTTATGATGAACTGAAATAGATTTATTATTATAACAAACTAGACTAAGTGCAATTTCTGGAGAAATTTTGTGGGAATGCTGAAAGAACATTGAGAGATAAATTATGAAATTATAACCTCCTGGTTACTGGACAATGCGCTTTACCAACTGTGCCACCGAGCAGTATCAGACACCTGGTAATGATCATAAGTTATGTATATGGAAATGGGCGTGGAAAGTGATACTTCGAAAAAGTTCAATGTCTGTCCCATTGAAAATGAATGGGGAAAAGTTGATATTAAATGTTAATTGTGCAAATACTGTAAGTAATGTGCAATCAGACGATATATACCCCGGGAGGCATGAATTTTTGAAGCTAGTTGAAATTTGAACAGTGTAAATTGGAAGTATTATGTGGGAGTTTTTACATGTCAAAAAAGTGTGGAGAATAAAAATCACTAACATATGTGGGAAAGTGCAATTTCTAGAGAAATTGCGTGGTATGCTGAAAGCTGAATGCCAATAGCTGAATGCTAAGCTGAATGCGTACGAAGTAAAGTGAAAGATAAATTATGTGAAAATTACAAAGTTTTAATTGAAGTTGAAAGAAATCAATAAAAAGAACTGAGCAGTATCACAGAGCTGGTAATGATGATCAGTTGTATGTATGGAAGTGGGCGTGAAAAAGTTCAATGTCAGTCCCATTGAAAATGAATAGGGGAAAGTTGATATTTAACGTCAAATTGTGCGAGTACTGTAAGTAACGTGGAATCAGACTATATATATGTGTGAAATTTTTAAGTAAGTTGACATTTGAACTGGGTAAATCGGAAGTATTATGTGGGAGGTTTTTTTTTTTTTTTTTGGCAAACAAGTGAGGAGAATAAAACTCCGAATAACCTATGTGGGATGCATTCAGCATTCCCACAATCAGATAGTGGCTCACTCAGAATTGTGAGGTGTATGTTTTTTTTTTTTTTTTTTTTTTTGCTTTATACTGTGTATGATTTTAAACTAGAATGACCAGACGTCCCCATTTAAACTGAGATAACTGATAATTAGCTTGTCCCGAGTCCCCGGTCGATTCTCATTATTATTATTTATTTATTTATTTATTTATTATTATTATTATTATTATTATTATTATTATTATTATTATTATTATTATTATTATTATTATTATTATTATTATTATTTATTTATTTATTTTAAGACTAGTCACTAGTCAAGACAATTGTTTGGGCCATGTGCATGTCAATCACATTTGCCATAGAGATTCATTAAATAAACAAAACAAACAAAAAGAAAGAAATCTAACTGTTCAATGGTCGCAAGCTCGAGTGCTTTCGTCATACTGGAACATCCTATTAGCCTAATGCTGCGGCCATCGGTCAGACCCAACGCAAACTGAGCTTTTCTGGTGCCATATTTCCAATATAACTGCCAGAAACGAGCACAATAAAAAAATAACGTTGGATAATGGTGAGTGCATTGTATTGTTTACAGCTGTTGACCGGTCAACCAAGATAGATGTAGTATTAGCTAAAATAATAACATAACCAGATTGACAAGCAATTACATGTTTTTTTCACATAAATAGTTTCTGTAATTATATATTTGATTTTCATTTAAATTATAGTGTCCCAGTTTTTAAGTTTGAAAATCTGGTCACTATTTTAAAACAAATGTGTCGGCGCTAACTGGTCAGAAGCTAATGATACCCAAAACAAGAACTGAATCAAAATGTCTGCCTTTGTCAAAACAATAATGGTCAGCTAGATTGACACTGTCAGAAAGGTATTAACTTAACAATATTGATCACTATTAATGGCCAAGCAGAGCTAAATATCATTCCTTCCATTTTTATGCAACTTATTATTGTTCAAGGTAGCAGGGAGCTGGGAGCACACAGAGACATACAAAAGAGAAAAAAGCTCCACTAAAAGTATCAGGTATATTTACATTATTTAAGATAAATATTTAAATCGTTTAATTTTATAATACTGTATTTTAATATATTTATGACTTGCAAGCAACAATTTTAAAACATTTATTTTCTGTACCTGAAAACTTATTCATTGATTTAGCACGTCATCAAATGGACCCATATGAGTCACTGTGAGGTTGAAAACACGGTCGAACATACCTTGAAATGACACGATAAGTAATGCTGAGTCAAGTTTGCTGACGGGTTGTTGTGATACAAAGAGCAGCCACCAGGAGGAGTAAACAAACCGGACAACATAAGCAGCAAGTCACAAACATGCAGACTGGGACAAACACCCGCTGACAGCATCCTGCCAACAGGGTGCGCCAGAGAGTTCAAAACATTGAGCGTGAGCTACCTGCGCGCTTTTGTGATGGAGTAACAGTGACAAGCAGGCGAGATGGATTGATGGAGTGTTTATGCTTCAAACTACTGTAGTTCTTGTCACCTTGCTATATACTTCCTTTCTTTCCTTGTGCTTTCTCTTGCTGCAGGTTTGGCACATGCCCTCCAGCTTGTCTTTGAACCTCAGCACTGCTCTCTGCATATGTTGCCACAGGGAGAGGGGAAAAAAATGGCTGCATGTTTTTTTTTTTTTATGCTTTATTTTTTTGTAGGGAAAGTTGAAACTTTGTTTAATCTTTTGCTTTTAGGGAACTTCTTTTAGTCATCTGGGAGGAAATTCACTCACACTGAAATCCAGGTGACTTTTACTTTTGGGAGAAGTGTGCTGGAGACGTGCGTGCAAACATGCAAACGGAAGAGGAGACGATGAGGATATATGCTTGCGCAAGGTGAGCCAGGGTGCAAAGCAACATAAAGAGGTTGTTCTTGGCGTGTCTTTGGTGTTTGGCACTGATGCTCTGGCTTTTTTTTTTTTTTTTCCTGACTTCTCATCTGGACTGAGTAAATATTAGGTGTGAAGGTATGGCTGAGTTTAGACTTGACTAGTAGTACTGCTTGTGAAAATTTGATGCATTTTTATAACGCATATCAGCTTGCATGTGTATGTGTGTGGCTTGGTGCGAAGGGCCCAACATCATGCCGAGCACTGAGGTCCAGGCAGACCCTATGAGTCACTAAATGCATTTCGTGTACTGTACATAGAGACATGCTGACATCTTTTCTCTCCCTGTCATCCACTCCTCTCGTCCTTCCTTTTCCCATTGCCTGCCACAGTGGGCTGTCCTCCAAACATGTTGACTCACTAAAAACAACACAACATGCCGAGTTGAAATGTGACTGCAAGGGTCTACACACTCTGATCAACCCTCTCTGATCAACTCAAACGTACGTTAAATGCCATTTACAGCTCAAAGCAAACATGGTGAAGCAGCATTTAGCTGTTGTGCTGTACACAAATGGAATAAGCTGCCAACAGAGGTGGAATCAGCCTGGAGTGTAAATGCTTTTTAAATTCAGGTTAAAAAACTTAAATAAAAAAAATAAAAAAAATCTCCACACCTTTGATTAAGGTCTGAAAAAAAAAATAATGTCACTGTTTGGTCTTTTTAATAATTTTAGAAGCCTACTTAACTTCTAAATGTTTTTAAAGTCTTCTGTTCGAATGTTGTCAATGTTCGTTTTTTTTTTTTTTTTTTTTAGTAATTTTGGTAAGTTAATTATAGGTGCAATATAAATATATAATAAAGTTGCGCCTTGCCTTGCTTATGTTATGTTCTGGAGTTGGATCCCAAAAACGCAGACACAAATAAGATTTTAACCCTTTATTCGCATAACATTGAGAGGCGTGGAACAAATTAGACTAGACGAGAATAATCCGACAAAAACATACACTTCTCAGTCAGGCTAATATAGACAGCGAATCCATCTGATTGGCTGTAGCTAGACATGTGGGAAACAGGACTGACATGGAATTAGCTGATTGGCTGTTGACCAGATAAAGAGATTAAAGATTCTTGACATCGCATAGCTCCTGACATCACATAGCGTCTTGCCAGTTGAAACTAGATGCTGGTTACATCAGTTCAAAACAGACATTGACCACATGGTCATGACCCAAACATAACCCTTACATGACCCAAACATAATCCTGGTATGCCCTTGCATGACCCAAACATAACCCTGGCGTGACCCAGTCATGACAGCTTACAGGGCAGTTGTAAACATGGGGGGTAGTCACATAATAACAGATTTTCAGTGTTTTCATCCATCCTTGCATATTTTTTTTTTAACAGTGCTTGTCGTCATAAGGGGCGAGAGGCTGAGTACACCACAGATGAGTTATCAGCCCCTCGTCGCATAGCACATATCGTAACAACCACTCACATTCACACCTTATGGAGAGTGAGGGTGAAGGTGAGGACTATATTAGCTTGGCTCCATGTTTACAGAGTAACAGGCTGCTTAAATACAGTCATCCATCCATCCATCCATCCATCCATCCATCCATCCATCCATCCATCCATCCATTTTCTAGACCGCTTATTCCTCACGAGGGTCGCGGGGGGTGCTGGCGCCTATCTCAGCTGGCTCTGGGCAGTAGGCGGGGAACACCCTGGACTGGTTGCCAGCCAATCGCAGTACAGTAATTCCATTATGAAATAAAGAAAAAAAAAATCATTACAATAATGTGTTCTGCGCAACCCAAGTTGTCTAAACACTGCAATCTGATTATTATTACGTTTGTAGAATGTGAATTCAGCAGCAACATTCACCCGTTTTTATCCATCTCAGGGGTGGCCATTTTGCCATTGGCTGTTGAGTGAAGATGACAACGGAGTTGCACAGAGCTCAGGTAACGACCAATCACGACTCACCTGCTTCCTGAGTTCGGTCACGTGATATCTGAGCCATGGTGGTCGCTGTTGTTTTTACTAAAACTTTGTGTTCTGCGGTTTAACTGTGAATACTATTAAATAGATATAGTAGCATTTCATGCATACAAACACAGTATATTCTCTCTGCTGTGTAGGAATAACAAATATTAAAATGGCTTTTCGTTATTAATTACATTACGTCCAACAGGCCTTAGCACTGCATATTGCAACACATTGAAGTACTGCACTGAAGGCGCATACTCTAAATGTTATCTGTATCAGGCTAAAACTTGTAAAAAAAAATCTGTCATAGTGGGGATTTGAACAAACACTTTACTGGTTCTTAAGGTTTTCAATACAAGAGTTTGCAGCAAAAAAGACAATAATACATAGGAGAGGTCAAGAAATGGAGAGGACTGGACTGATTCATGTAAATAGAGAGAGAGAGAGAGAGAGAGAGAGAGAGAGAGAGAGAGAGAGAGAGAGAGAGAGAGAGAGAGAGAGAGAGAGAGAGAGAGAGAGAGAGAGAGAGAGAGAGCGAGAGAGAGAGAGAGAGGACCACAGCTGCAGAACAAAAGCATCTTTGTGAGTGATTGGAACCATATTTTCAACCTTCTCCTCCTCCTTCTCTCTCCCATCCGACCGCTCTGAACGACTCAAACAATCTACGTCTAAAGTTTCTAACTATTCTGCGTGTGTGCATGCGACTCTAGTTTGACTTGTTCGTACACAAACAAACCTTCTCTCTTCTCTTGTGTCACTCACTCCATGTGCTTGTGAAGTAGTAGGGCAGTGGAGCAGTTCTTTGCTCCTCCTGGCGAGGTGAACTTGCTCTCGCTCTCTCTCTCTCACTCTGCTGGCTCTTTGCACAGTGGAAAGCCTCAGCAGAAGCCTCAGAGGCCCAAGCCAAACAACGAGCATGTCTGCGTACTATGAGACAGGTAGAATTGCTTTAAATATACACGAGCACGACATGGCTTTCCTTTGTGAGGACAACGTGCCCTTGTGCACAGTAGGGAGCGCACCGCCTTCTCTTTAATATGCATTTGTACTTGAGAGCAAGCACTCAGCAAGAGTTGGTTTTACTCGCTGAGAAATGCTACTTTAAGTGCAAACTGTCGCAAACTACAACACCAGTTGTATTGGAGGGTCTGTCAGATAAATTGAGTGAAACATCATGTCTCATAAAGCATTCCTTTGCGATTAAATAAATCAAATGGGGTTTAATATAAATAGTGTCAAACTTCTGCAATCATAACATTTAAAGCACATTTTAAAAAATATACTACATTGTCTTTCTAAGTTATCTAGCTAAGTAATGTGTTAGCCAGGAGCCACTTAGCTTACCTGAGTCAATGAAATGCTAGCTTAACTTTTAAAGCACTACAATTAGTCTGCCAGTACCAGGTTGAAGTAATAACATCATATTTTATACAGAAAAAAAAAAAAAAAACAGTTAGCCTATGTGCAGAGTAAATCAAATTTGCTAGCTTATTAAAATTTAGCTACTTCATGCTAGCTAATTTAAAACGTGCATTTTCATGTTTATTGTCTAGCTCGTTCCTAATAATGGCATATAATTCATGTAATACATATGTGCTGTAACTTGTGCAAATACTAAAATAATGCTTGTTGTCATAGTAGCCGCTACTGAATCATAATTGGAGGCTGATTTAAAAGAAATGTTAGAGGTGAGGAATGTGGAACAACGCTGTCATATTTGCCTGCTTGGTGCGCTCTGCCACTGGATGGCTTGGCCTTGTTCACCTCAGAATCAGGTCAAAAGATGAGCCCATCTGCACCACAAGATGTTCACACTAGAACACATCACCATGTGTAATGTCTTTAAATTATACCAACATCAAACAATATGGTGGCTTGAATTAACAATAAATTATACATGCCTTTTTACAAGTGTCATGTGTAATGAATAATTACACCCTGTCACAAATATTTCACACTTGAATACGAGGTGAGCTAGAAAGGTTCCAGTATTGGTGTCACAAAAGATACATTTTAAATCCAAACTACATGTTTTAAACTTTTTCCTTGGAATCGAATGCATTTCCATAGCATTCCCTGCCATGTTTTCATGCACTCTTAGAAGGACTCTTTCGCATCTCTGTTGCCACAGCTAGCTTAATGTCGTCCGCGACTTAAAAACGGGTCCCTTTTAAAATAAAATAAAAATGGAGCCAGGTCATGTGAGGATGGAAGTTGCCCGAGTATGGCAATGTTCTTCTTGGCCAGAAACTGCCAGATGCTTAGGTCATTGTGAGCTGGCACATTGTCATGGTCAAATATCCATGAGTTGTCCTACCACAACTCTCATCACTTCTCGTATGAAGTGCCTCATGTACTTTTTGTAGTTTGTGCTTGACATGAATAATTTGTGACGCCAGTCCTGGAACTTTTCAGACGCATCTTGTAAGACAACAATCTAGGCCATCTGTTTGTGTTTGTCAGTGTGTCCAAACCACTAGCTATTGAGCAAACTCAAATATTTTACATGCGAGAAAAAAAGAAAAAGAAGGTGAAACAGCATTTAATTGCTGTGTCTGTCAATATGTTGCTGGCATAGCAAAGATACATTATTTGTGGTTAATAATTATTAGTGAAATTGGATCATTTCCCTCAGCACATCTTACCTCATAATCTTTCACTGAACACTAACGTGCCATGTGGTCTAAATTACCAAATTTGGTTCCTTGCCCTATAAAGGGCCACCAGAACAGTAAATGAGATGCTGTGGTGAGGCTTAAATGAGGGGAATGTGGATTATTGGGACGTCCACGTGTTGGTTTGGTTATCAGCACAGAGGTATTGCATTTGTCTTTCTCATTGTACTTCAGTCTTCATTTGAAATAGACCTCAATGTTTACATCACAAAGATAGTATGTCCAGTTAAACTTGAAAAACTAACACAGTGTGGCTCCTTTCTCAATGCAAAGAACAACAAACGTGCAAACTCCCGTCCTCCAAAGACCTCACTGTCAAAGCTTTACAGGCTCAGGTGATGATTGAGAGGCCAAATTGAAAAGGAGGCCAACAGGTTGTTAACAAAAATGGAAACGCTGTGAAAAGCCTCCGAAGATTTGCTGCCGCACATTACCCCCTTCGCACGTCAATCAAAAGGCACACTCTCATCAGTTGTACATGTAACCTTCAAGTGTTGACATGAGCTGACTATCCTGCGATTGGTTAGGCCTGTATCATCATGGCTCGGTTTGTTTGTTTAATCTCCTGTGCAGGCCTGTGCTAAACACTGCAAATATGTGCGATGAATTGTACCATTCAAACCACTAGCGAAAGAATCTCAAAAATATGTTGTTCTCAAGTCAACTTGGAGATATGCTGATCAATATATCAAGGCTGTCTTGTCTTTTTTTGTAATCTTTCAACAAACTGTTGACTACTAATACTATGTCAAATTGACTGCTGTTTTATTGAGCATTTTAAGTTTTTGGTATCTAGCATGCCAACGCTAACCATTAGTAATGTGCACGAAGGATGACTAAGTGGAGGCAAATGCTTAGTAATGTCCTGAAACCTGCCATTGTTTACGGCCTTTTACTGGAAGGAGAAAGGAAGATTCCCAATGGGGATTACAACAACACCATGTAATCTTAAAAGCGCAACCTGGCATCAGGACAGTCATTGGTTAATATAGATACTTACTAATAATACTAAATTGTTGTTCATAGCTGGTTGCTCTCCACCATAACATGGTTCCAGCCAGATGTCTGTCAAATGTTGCTGTACACTGAAGCACTGCAGGACAGGTCTTTGTTGATTCTGCATTTTACATTAATTTAGTGATTAGCATTAGCCTCTCTATCTTCTTGTTCTCTCTTCTTGATCTTTAGTGATAGCGCTACTTATAGAAGTTATATTTGCCGCCATCGATGTGGAGATTTGTTTCGTGGGCTACTGTGCATGTTTTTTCTCCTGGCAGTTTTCGTACACTTTCATGCTAGCTTGTTAGAAGTCCAACTACAAGTTTGTGGATTTACTTTTTTTTTTTGTCTTAAAGGAGAAGCTATGGCTTTAGCTAACTTGCGTTACAGCTATGAGCAATGCAATGTGAAGCGTTAGTTTAGCACACGCTGCCTCGTGTTCCTTTTTTTATTTTATTTTTTATTTTTTTTACCAGCTCAGGGAAGAATAACCAGTCCATTAATAGCATGCTGCTTCTGATTGGTGAGCTTGGTAGTAGAATGCTGAGGTTCAGGGTTCAAATCTCGTCTCCTGCCTTCATTTTTAAGAGTATGTTCTCACCATGCATGGTTTTGTCGTGGTACCCCTCTCACTTGTTAGCTTAAGTGAACACTAAAATGTTGATACAGTTGTTGAAAATGTGAATATTATTATGTATTTTTGTCTAAATGTGCCCTGTAACTCAGTGCTGGAGACCAATCTAGGGTGGACCAGGACCCTGATGAAAAGTGATGTAGAAAATGGAATCGAGGGATAAAATTATGTAGTACAGTGTTATCCCTTGCTCTAATACGGTATTGTGGATTTTTTTAAGTACAATTTTGCATGCATTTTTTACAGTAATTTTTAAAACCTATTTTCTAAAATTTATGAACATTTGAACATTGAGAATGTTTAAACAAGAGAGAAATATGAGAAAATGTAAATGCCTCGATGAGAAACGCGTATAAACTGTGTGGTGATGGGTTTGAGAGCCTTAAAACATTTATAATAAATGTAAAACATAAAGCTAACTACTTCACGGATTTCATTTATTGTATTTTTTGAAACCTAACTCCAGCGTAAAACGAGGGAACTCAAAAGAAATTGAGCACTATTTTAGTAACATGCTGCCTGTGTATAATTTCTTGGATTTGAAGAAATGAAACCAAATATCACAGTAAGAGCAGTGAGTCATCATGATACTTTCTGTTGATTAACCAGTGTTTCTTCAAAATGTTGTTGTATTTGCTACCTGCATTGTTGCCATCTGTGACACAGTCTATTATTAATGTGAAAACATGTGGTTACTGGCCTCGTAATTCACTGGCATGAAAGCTAGCCGGTAGTGCTAGCTGTCTGCTTCGGGTTTAAGAGGTAATTATATGATGGCACTATAGCTCAGCCCAAGCATTTTGTAGCCCGGAGGAAGCACAATCACTGCTTACTATACTGCAGTTTCCTGCCCAAACGTTGCAGCAGCACGCTGGGACCGTGAAGGTAGCACACGGGACAGACACGGATATCACAAGTCACTTATAGCGCCGATTTTTACTCGCGTGAGAGCGAAAAAAGCCACACTCCAAACTTTTTTTTTTCTTCCCCCCGTTTCTTCTCTCTCTTTCTCTCTCCCTTAGCGAGCTGCCAAAAGCGTCCCAACATCTGGAGGACGAGGGGCGAGCCGGAGAAAGTTTTAAGGGAGGCGGAGAGGAAGAGGAGGAAAGGGGGAACTCGAGTGGTGAAAAATGCACTGAAAAGTCAAACTTTTTTTTTTACGGGGTGTGCTGTGCACGTACCCGGCGTGCAGTGGATAAGTTCCGTGGAAGTGTGTCGATAAAAGTGGAGGGGGGGCGAGGACGGGGAAGGAGGTCTCGGAGGGTGAGAGAAGTCCACCTGGAGAGGTCAGAGAATGAATTAGCCAAAAGCTCGGATATTACTCGATTCATCCACACACAAGGTGAGTTCGTGTCGTCGTCTTTGTTGTTGTTGCGGTACAAAATAACTTTCTATTGCGAGCTAATCAAAGTTCTTCCCACTTTACTCCTCATCATGCAGGGACTTGCTAAGGGAGGCAGACGCGTGTAATTAAAGGAAAACCAACACAGTGTTTACCTCGCAACTATCACACTAAATATTGCCTGAGTTCGAAAGTGTTCTGTGTGACTGAGTTTGACTTCTTTTTTGGGTCGAAACTTCTAGAAACGGTTTCACCTTCCAAAATGAACTTTATGATGAACTTGTAAGTGCGTAATGCGAATAACGAACACGTTGAAGTTGGTTTGTTCGGGTTTGTTTTGAGGCAAAAAGTCGTCAAGGTAGTGGGGTTGACGAGTGAAACAGCGGGAGCGCGCAAACAGCTGGCCAGCTGAGTGGCACGCGCACCCCAAACACAGTAGTGGCACGTGATTGAACTCGAACTCTACTTTTCAGATCACTCTGGGGGAAAAAGGGAAGGGAAAAAAAAAACATTTTTCACAACTGTTAATGTTTCATCTCCAGCTGAAGAAACTGACTTTAAAGTCATACTGGTTGGTCAGAGCTGTGATTGGAGTCTCTTGATCAAAATTGTCATTCAGTAACACTTAAAATCTATTCTATTTGACCTACTTGTTTGCACTTATTGATGGTGACACATTAAAATAACATGATATATGAGTGTTTTGATGACTCAAATGTGCTGACCCAGCATCCTTTCTCTATCATTGTCAAAACACCCCATTGTGGGTTGTCCTGGTGACTCACACTTAAGACCTGTTTGTAATCTGTTATACTTCCTTTCTCCAACATTCCTTTTTAAAAAATTTTTTTTTATTATTGATAGCCCAATACGACTTTTTCAGGGCTGAAAGCGATACAAGTGATTGGTATTCAAGTGGGCTGATAAGTTGCATTTAACTTTTTATTACACAATACATATACATTTAATCTTTAAGAACACTTTTTCAAACTTTTATTTAATTTAAATGTAACTTTTAATGAAATATTTCGAATGTATGATTTTTTTCAGTCTTAAAAACCCTTCATATCCATAACCTTTTGATTTTTGTCTCTAACAATTGATTCTGATGGACTCTCCTGATAAAATGGTTCATATTATTACATAAAAGCAATTTCCAATACAACAGCAGCATTGAAGTGTTTCATATTAGCAAAAGACTTAGTCAAAACTAAATGTGATGAGATCTTTCCAGCTTTGAAATAACACATAACCTGTCTGCTGTGTCTTTTCTACTTGAGGAATATTTTAATCACGCTCATGAAAAAGTCACTTAACACAATAAAAAAAATGGTTCCTGTTATTCATCCAGTGATCATTTTCCCCACAATGATAGATTTGACTCTCCCTTTCCCTCAGGCTAGCTCCTGGGCCCCTCCACCTCCTCGGAAAAGAGCCAGGCCAACGCCCATGGATGAGGAGAGGAGCGACCCTGCCATCTCCCCAGAGCCACCAGATGACGGGGACCCCTGTCCCGCAGACCCCCTGCCCACTATACATGTAAACGCTAACATACAGATTGAAAATAGAACCTTCAACCCATCAACAAGTAGAGGTAAGACTTTTGACTTGTATTATTGGGGTAATATGAATGATGGGTTGACTAAGCTGTATGAAACACAAAATAGTTACAAAGCGATTCTTAAACTTCTCAGTTTGCTTGTGAGCACATTATCATGAATGTAAACATCATCAGGCACCACAATGGACTAGTGGTTAGCACAACTGCCTCACAGTTCTGAGGTTTCAAGTTCAATAAATAAAATGCTTTACTTTTCATCTTGAACATCTTTAGATAAAGCACCCACAGTTTCAAGACAATCAGATAAAATCTCTTGGTGGAGTTCTTTCAAATGTGAACTATATATAAGGAAATAGGTTAAGTTTATTAATTTGTGGGCCCATCCTTTTCTCATTTTCACCAAAAATGTACATTTTTTTTTAAATCTTACTTTTATAAACCAATCTAGCGATGAGAGTCAACCACACCTCTTTCTGTCCATTGTTTGCTCGGAGTTCTCTGAGAATGTTCTGGAATCATGCCTAAGCTAAGACTGCTTGCTAGGAATTTTTAGCTTCAGTTTGGAGCTCACTGAGAGGATTTTTAAAATCTTTAGGAGTATGCTTTTAGAAAAAAAAAAAAAAAAAAAAGAAAAGAAAAAAAAAAGGAGTATGCGCCCGGGTTACCTGCGACCCTAGAGAGGAAAAAGCAATATACAAAAAGGATGGATGGGTATACATCATTACCTGCGACCTTTATGCGGTGACATAACAAAGCATTCCCCATTCAACCTGATCCGGTGATATTATCAACTATTGTCTTCTATTGACAGAAACAAATTAGCATCTACATTATGACATATGACAGGATTGAAGTTCAAATGGTCTTTCCAGAACTGAGCTTGTCTGATGTTGTCCAGAACAGTATCAGTATTCAGCCAATAAATCTGTGGTTGCAATCTCTACTTCACTGTTGAGATTTTTTATATACTGTATGTCAGTAGTGGGGCGGCACGGTAGTCGAGTGGTTAGCACGTCCGCTTCCCAGTTCTGAGGTCTCCGGTTCGAGTCCAGGCTCGGACCTTCCTGGGTGGAGTTTGCATGTTCTCCCCGTGCCCGCGTGGGTCTTCTCCGGGTACTCCGGTCTCCTCCCACATTCCAAAGACATGCATGGCAGGTTAATTGGGCGCTCCGAATTGTCCCTAGGTGTGCTTGTGAGTGTGAGTGGTTGTTTGTCTCTGTGTGCCCTGCGATTGGCTGGCAACCAGTCCGGGGTGTCCCCCGCCTACTGCCCAGAGCCAGCTGAGATAGGCGCCAGCAGCCCCCGCGACCCTTGTGAGGAATAAGCGGTCAAGAAAATGGATGGATGGATGGATGTCAGTAGTGACTATGAGCTTTGGTTTGTGGCAAACAGTTGCTTCATATCGCCATGACAGTTGCTTGCCGACGTATGTGCTTGCTTGGGTGACGTGAGGGGGTCAAGAAAAAATCAATTCATTGGAAAAGCCAAGGCCATCAATGGGGCTCCTGGGAATTTGCGAGTGACCTTTAACCTCTGCGTGATTGGTCATGGGGTGGGTATGCTGGTGGTGGCCACCTTGTGCTTGAACGAATAGTATTTACAATACATGTGTTGCCATGACATCCTGTAAGAAAACTCTCTATTGTAAGCTTTTTCGTTCTAAAATTGCCATTTGTCATGTTTACTGAATTATATTTGATAGTCTTGTACTGGCTTCGCTTTGGTATATCCTATAGTCATATTATGGGATTTAAAAAGATTACCATTTTTAATGAAAATACCTCAGGAAAGTCTTTTAAAGTTATTAAAAAGTGGAGTGCTGCCTCGACATGTTCTTGGAATGAAGCTGACTTTACCTGTGCAAACTCGGGAATCCATCGCAAAGCATAAGTGGAACTTTTTTTCTTCTGTTGAAGTTCGGCTGCCAGTCTGCCTGACTACTTGTGTGCGTTGAGGGTATGTAGGTGAGCCAGGGCGGGGAGGAGACGATTGGTCAGGCTACCACAGAGGGCAACAAGGCCCTGCTTTCAGTGTCTCCCCCACCCCCCTCCATCTGGAGAACGCAGGACTTTGGGGCAACACAACATGCGCAAGTACAGTGTAAAACACATCTGACAGCGCACACATAACACTTACAAGAATTCACCAGATATTTGCCTTGACAGCGCACACATGAAAACTGTTTTCTTTTGCTGTTTGCGTGAACAGCCCAGGACACATGACAGTGCGTCTCTTTGACTTCCTAAGAAGTTGTTAGCCCACTGTGCTGATGTCATGCTCAAAGATGATTTTAAGACAAAAATATAGCAGGACCAAGAATTGGTTGATGATGTCTGAGTTGTGCTGTCAGCATTTTTACAAACGTGCAAATAAACACAACAGCTTTATAGGCCTACTCAGTACTGCTTTTCAAGTGATCCAAGGATGCTTATTTTATTCTACACATTAATTGTTTTAAATTTATTTATTTTTTCTCGCCATGAGTCATTTTGTTTCCAGTCAACAGTATGCAGTCAAGACAGCATGATGCTTATTTTGTAAAATGAGTAAGGATGAAGTGAGTCTTTAAGTAAATATTAGCGTAATTACCAATGTTAGCAACTAAAGGCTAGCAGCTAGCCACTGCCTGGCTGGCAAGAGTTGTTAAGACTACTTCTCAAAGGCAGTTTAATAAGCGAAAAATACATTTTGATGCTGACAGCTTGACACTGTTAAAGTTCTTATTTGCTCAATTTTTTAACAAACCAAGCTTACTCAAATGAGCCGTTTTAGCTAGCAAAATCGCTACTGCGGTTTTAACCAAGCAAAACAAAATAGATTTTTATTTTATCATCATACATTTTTTATTTGAAAGAATTTTTAGTAGTTTATCTGAATACCAAAATATTCTATCGCTACAGCTCTAAAATATGGGGACAATTTGAGTAAAATTAGCATATTTGATAAGGCTTATTAGATCTTGTGTTTGAGAAAACACTACCGCTGATATTTTGCTGTGTTCTAGTAAGATTTTCCGAATGTTTAGAAAAACCCTCTTTGCAAATGTAACAAAATTAGTCTTACTCGGGATAGGTGAGAACCGGTTCTCGGTATATTGTACCGTTTTGTACTTAAGGCATAACAAATAAATACAAAATCCGATATGGAGTAAGTCCACTTTGGTAGTAGTTGGCAAACTGTGGCGGTGTGACACATCAGCGAATCAACATCCACATCAGAAAGAAAAAGTCTTTGTTCACAATTTTTTTTTTTTTTTCTTGTCAGAAGTATCCATGAATGCTCATACTGGTATTCGTTTTTTTTTAATGACACAATTTATACCAATGAGTGCACAGTTTAATGATGAATGTGTCCCTTGAGTAGTGACCAAGCATGCACAGCAGAGTGCAGAGAGATCTCTGTTAGCAATCCGGTCATCCCCGATTGTGTTCTCAGCCTTTCCTGCTTAAAGTAAGTCAAGCTCCCCTCAGCAGCTCCAAGGT